>NC_088424.1:15570137-15762637 GCF_034236695.1 Oncorhynchus nerka | reverse complement strand
AGACAGTGAGATATGGCCCAGCTCCAACAGTACCGTCAGTGGTTCTATACCCCAGACAGTGAGATATGGCCCAGCTCCAACAGTGTTCCTTACAAACACAGAGGAGGCTAACACATTGACCTGATGTCTGGTCACACAGCACACAGTGACACATCACAACAGCCACCAAGCCCCGTACCACCAACTAGGATAAAAAAAGGATAAGGCCCAGTAAAACATTAGAAACACCCGATAAAGAAAGTAGCGAGCGGTAAAAGATGGGAACAACCACGACCGACATATGCTCCTAACATGAGTACTACTAGCAGTTCGGTTCCCCCTGGCGCAATGTCTAACCTCAAGGGTATTTTCCTGGTCAAATAAAGGTTGAATAAAGAATAGTGCTGTGTAGGCTATGTGGAGGTGTAGGGAAGAGTGTAACCATTCAATAAAACACATTATGCTGCATTGGCTTCCACACTGAGAGGTTCAATCTGGCGAATGTCCTATAAACAGGAGTGTGGAAAGTCGTAACAATTAGACAGGCCATATGGGGAATTATAAATCCCAGCTGGGCCATCCCTTTATAAACCAATAACCCTTTAAACAACAAAACACTTGGTTAACACACAGATCCACAGCCATTACTAGGAGGGAAAGGAGGAAAAATGATACGTCGCTCGTCATCTTTTCATATGTCTATTAAAGTGGCCATGAGAGTCATAGAGTGGACACGCGAATGGACACCACACACTCAATAAACTCATTTCGCCGACCACCACAAAAGGGCCCACAAAAGTCCCATGTGTGTTTAATGAGGTGTTAACAGTGTGTGTAAGTGTGAGTGGCCTCGGCCTGTATTGACAGACAGCAGCCTAGGGCCAGATAAACAGAAAGACGAGAGCAGAGGAGGACAGGAGAGAAAGAGGCGAGGAAGACTGGAGGCTGTGTGCAGAATTAGCTCTTCAGGTCAACAACGCTGCCGTTGTGCCCGCAGGCAAACATGCATATACATACAGTACAGACTCAAACACGTAAACACATACACACATACTCAGATCCTCACACAAATGCGTACATACACACAGACACACACACACAAACAGATCCTCATACCCACACAAGCACAAACACACACAGACAGCACAGACCCCGTTAAATCAATTCTACTTCCACATTTTACGCCAATTGTCTAGCGTCTGTTCAACAGGACGTGGGTTAATTTCATTCTCCTCCTGGTCTACCTGCCAAGATGATGGGGTCAGCACGCACGCACAAACATACAGACTCACACGCAGACAGACACGAACAAATACACACTCACACGCACACACAGACACATATACACACACACACACACACATGAAAGAGAAAGACCGTCTCTGTCTGTGTCACTCTGCTCTGCATCCGAGCTGTGCCTTTTTCTAATCAACCTTGCATATTATGTGCATGAAGCTACCGCATTAAACCCATTCATTAACTACTAGCTGCTCTGCTGCACAGGGCTGAGAGAGAGAGAGAGAGAGAGAGAGAGAGAGAGAGAGAGAGAGAGAGAGAGAGAGAGAGAGAATCAACGATTAAAGACTACCAGAACCCACTGGATTCTCCAATTACCTAGAATGAGCTACAGGACCAAATAAAAACCCTCCAACCCAAAAAGGCCTGTGGTGTTGATGGTATCCTTAATGAAATGATAAAATATACAGACCACAAAATCCAATTGGCTATACTAAAACTCTTAAACATCATCCTTTGCTCTGGCATCTTCACCAATATTTGGAACCAAGGACTGATCACCTCAATCCACAAAAGTGAAGACAAATTTGACCCCAATAACTACCGTGGGATCTGCGTCAACAGTAACCTTGGGAAAATCCTCTGCATTATCATTAACAGCAGACTCGTACATTTCCTCAATGAAAACAATGTACTGAGCAAATGCCAATTTGATTTTTTACCAAATCACCGTACAATAGACCACGTATTCACCCTGCACACCCTAATTGACAACCAAACAAACCAAAACAAAGGCAAAGTCTTCTCATGCTTTGTTGATTTAAAAAAAGCCTCAGACTCAATTTGGCATGAGTGTCTGCTATACAAATCGATGAAAAGTGGTGTTGGGGGTAAAACAAATGACAATATAAAATCCATGTACACAAACAACAAGTGTGCGGTTAAAATTGGCAAAAAAAACACACATTTCTTCACACAGGGCAGTGCGGTGAGACAGGGATGCAGCTTAAGCCCCACCCTCTTCAACATATATATCTACAAATTGGCACGGGCACTAGAACAGTCTGCAGCACCCAGCCTCACCCTACTAGAATCTGAAGTCAAATGTCTACTGTTTGCTGATGATCTGGTGCTTCTGTCACCAACCAAGGAGGGCCTACAGCAGCCCCTAGATCTTCTGCACAGATTCTGTCAGACCTGGGTCCTGACAGTAAATCTCAGTAAGACCAAAATAACGGTGTTCCAAAAAAGGTCCAGTCGCCAGGACCACAAATACAAATTCCATCTAGACACCGTTGCCCTAGATCACACAAAAAACGATACATACCTTGGCCTAAACATCAGCGCCATAGGTAACTTCCACAAAGCTGTGAATGATCTGAGAGACAAGGCAAGAAGGGCATTCTATGCCATCAAAAGGAACATAACATTCAACATACCAATTAGGATCTGGCTAAAATTACTTGAATTAGTCAAAGTGCCCATTGCCCTTTATGGTTGTGAGGTCTGGGGTCCGGTCACCAACCAAGGTTTTACAAAATGGGACAAACACCAAATTGAGACTCTGCATGCAGAATTCTGCAAAACTATCCTCTGTGTACAACGTAGAACACCAAATAATGCATGCAGAGCAGAATTAGGCAGATCACAAACCACCACAAATCACAAACACACCCCACAGAGCCCCAGGACAGCAGCACACTTAGACCCAACCAAATCTTGAGAAAACAAAAAGATAATTACTTGACACATTGGAAAGAATTAACAAAAAAACTGAGCAAACTAGAATGCTATTTGGCCCTAAACAGAGAGTACACAGTGGCATAATACCTGTCCACTGTGACTGACCCAAACTTAAGGAAAGCTTTGACTATGTACAGACTCAGTGAGCATAGCCTTGCAATTGAGAAAGGCCGCCGTAGGCAGACATGGCTCTCAAGAGAAGACAGGCTATATGCTCACTGCCCACAAAATGAGGTGGAAACTGAGCTGCACTTCCTAACATCCTGCCCAATGTATGACCATATTAGAGAGACATGTCCCTCAGATTACACAGATCCACAAAGAATTCGAAAAAGAAATCCAATTTTGATAAACTCCCATATCTACTGGGTGAAATTCCACAGTGTGCCATCACAGCAGCAATATTTCTGACCTGTTGCCACAAGAAAAGGGCAACCAGTGAAGAACAAACACCATTGTAAATACAACCCATATTTATGCTTATTTATTTTCCCTTGTGTACCCTTAACCATTTGTACATTGTTACAAAACTGTATATATATATATATATATATATATATATATATATATATATATATATAATTTGACATTTGTAATGTCTTTATTGTTTTAAAACTTCTGTATATGAAATGGTTACTGTTAATTTGTATTGTTTATTTCACTTTTGTATATTATCTACCTCACTTGCTTTGGCAATGTTAACACATGTTTCCCATGCCAATAAAGCCCCTTGAATTGAATTGAATTGAGAGAGAGAGAGAGAAAAAATGTGAAACGCAATGTTGCAAAAAACTCAGAGGCCTCGATCTAAACCTCACAGAGGAGGTCGGTTGGTTGGGTCGAACTCATAGCGATTGGTACGCGGCCAACACTCTTCACTGATTTATGAATATTTGGTTTGGAGGATGCCAGGTGTTCTCTCCCCTCAGAAGGAGAACCAACAGTACAGTCAGTGCCAGGCTGAAGGAGTAGAGGAGAGACGCTCGCAGAGTGTGCGTGTTTTCGGGAACACATAGAGATAAAGTATTAGATCAAACAGTAATTAGTCTCCCCTCAGTGAGGGGGTAACCTAGCACTGAACTGAAAACACAATATTATCCTGTTTCATGTGGTCTCTGTTGGGGCCCCTGTCTTTCACAACACATGTCTCATTTCGTCTCCCATTCCCCTCTTCCTACCCGTACTCATTCTCTCGCTCTCCGTCTGCATGCTTCTCCTCTCACTTTTCTCTTTCTTACTTCGTCTTCTCTCTTTCATCTCCCCTTGAGCCACGTGTACTCATCAAAGACATCATCTTGGTCTGCCGCTGTCCCTCTCTTTCCCCTCGCCATCTCTCTCTTTACAGCCTTCACCTCTCTCTCTCTCTTGCTCTCCCCCCTCTATCTCTCTCTGACAGGCCGTTTGGTGTGAAAGCAGAGGGTCCGCTGTGGTTCGCTGACCACTGATGACTATCGGACCACCCTGGCCTAATGTCACAGTCGGCGTGGTGACCGAAGCAGACGAGAGCTCATCTTGTCTTATACTGCCTCACTCACCGGCAGAAACACTCCACACCCAGTTCCACCATAATCTCTCTGTGTCCACACCACAGAACCACAACTGAAATTAATCAATATATATTTTTTTTTATCATAACACGTGGCTTGACTGAGAACCTGTCCCCATCTAAGCGATTTAATGAAAGAGTAGCTCAGGCCCAAAGATAACCTGGCATTAGAAGACAGCGTGACAGGATCCAACCGTAAACCAAGCCAATATACAGTAATAGTAGACACTTCCATTGAGTCAAAGGTCTGTGGTAGGAGAAGACTGTAAAGAAAAAGATCTATGACCAAGATATTACCACGGACGACACAAATACAGAGGCTTGGGGAGCACAGAGAGTGTAAGTGCTGTGGGCTTAGAGAATACATAACCTATTCTGTACGATAAACAGCAAACTCCAGGCCGTACATCATAGACAGATCCACATTGGCAACGTGTCACGGAGGGCGTATGTGCTTAGAATGTATAGCCCATCGCATTAAAATGTATATGGCCCATAAAGATTCCAAATGTAATTAGAAACTTGGGATTCATAGTGCGGGTGTGGAAAGACTTTGTTTCAGGTTGTCATGACCGCGTTACCAGGTGTGTGTGCGATTAAAGAAAATGGTATCCCATGAACACCTTTGGCAAAGGATTATATGGATTATATGGTCAATCTGATGTGTGTTCAAATGGGTTTTCAAACTGTGTTTAATAAAATGGGTGAGTCCTCTGGTGTCTCCCTAAGGTGTGTTCATATCATATCATATTGACCTATTTGAAGCAGATGTATCTGGGGGACTATATGGGGTGACTGACATTGACAATGCAAAACCAAGATTGAATTATAAAAATAAGTGCTGTAATATGGTAATGGTAGGGCCTGGAGTTGTTCCTCACCAGTCCTAGTTAAAAACAACTCCTGGCCCAATAGGCAAGAGCCATCACTGCTCACTGGAGGCCAGTGGACATAAACATATTGACATTCAGAGAAGGTTAGAGGGAGAGAGGTCACCTTTAATTACCCTTATTACCCTTATGAATAACTCTTATCACCCGAAACACACCCTTAACCTTTAACCCCGCACCTATCTATCACACGGGATGGAGCTCAGTCTGTGGAACCATGCCCCCCCCCACACACATACACACACACACACACACACACACACACACACACACACACACACACACACACACACACACACAAGACCCTCTTCTCTGTAGCTATGAGGCTTTGAAGTTGAGGTAGTTAGATGAATATGTTTCCCAAAACGATGACAAGTTGTGGCGGAAACTGCAAAATACAGAAAAGTAAAGTCAATCATGAGCGGAGTTCATTTGTATTCACTCTCTTCCTCTTCATCTTTGTTCATTTGCAAGTCAGTAAGGCATGTAATGAGCTTCTTCTTTTTCAAAACCAGGTGTTCATTGGCTGAAGAATTACACAAAGAGAACTGTAAAAAAGGACAATGCCATTGTTCAAAGCAGAAAGTGCCTTTGAGAGAGAATATTTTCATCACCAGCACAACAGAATTCCCTCTCAAGAGACTGAAAAGACTTGGCATGGGTCCTCAGATCCTCAAAATGTTCTACAGCTGCACCATCGACAGCATTGACTGGTTGCATCACCGCCTGGTGTGGCAACTGCTCGGACTCCGACCGCAAGCACCACAGTGGGTAGTGTGTACGGCTCAGTACATCACTGGGGCTAAGCTTCCTGCCATCCAGGACCTCTATACCAGGCGGTGTCGGAGAAATTCCCAAAGAATTGCCATGGACTCCAGCCACCCTAGTCATAGACTGTTCTCTCTGTTACCGCACGGCAAGAGGTACCGGAGCTCCAAGTCCAGGTCCAAAAGGCTTCTTAACAGCTTCTACCCCCAAGCCATAAGACTGCTGAACAATGAATAAAATGGCTACCCAGACTATTTGCCCCCACCCCACATTTTTACGCTGCTGCTACTCTTTGTTTATTACCCATGCGTAGTTACTTTACCTCTTCCTACATGTACATATTACCTCGACTAACCGGTGCCCCCGCACATTGACTCTGTACCGGTACCCCCTGTATATAGCCGCGCTACTGTTATTTTATTGTTGCTCCTTCATTATTTGTTATATTTCTGTTTGTTTTTTCTTCTTAAAACTGCATTGTTGGTTAGGAGCTTGTAAGTAAGCATTTCCCTGTAAGGTCTACCTACACCTGTTGCATTCGGCGCATGTGACAAGTACAATTGTATTTGACTTGCTTTGAAATCCTCAGAGTCCGAGAAACGATTTAGATGGGGATTGAGAGTCCAAAGTGCACGGGGATGACATCACTTTGCAGTGCACTATCGTTGTGAGGACGGGACCCCGCGGGCCACAGCTGCTGGATCAGGGGGAGGACAAAAGGGCCCTTGGTTAGGGGTGTGTCTCCTGAACCTCTGCACCCCTCTGTCAGCAGGATGGAGAGAATTTAGGGAGGAATAAAATAATGGAGGGCTGAAGGGTTGAGACGTGGGGCGTGGGACTGAAAGACTCTGGTCTGAAGCACTACTAGTCTGCTCTCCTAAGCTCTCCGCTGAGGCGTTGAATAGTCCCTACCCTGAAAGCCCACTGGTCTGGTCATTAATCATGTCTATTCTGTCTTTCATCGGCCAGTGCTGTATATTCTCTACTCTGTACTAAACACACAACGTCTCCACAACATGTGAGAACAGTCCCTATCCCACAAGCTCGAACTCAACATACCAGAAGCCCAATAACGATCCTCTTCACAAACTATACACCTGGCCATTATAAGTTCCCTGCGTCAAACCCACTGCAGTCCAATCTGGGAAAGAGAGATGCCGAGAGAGGCGATGAGAGAGTTGGAGAGGGACCGTCTTCTATACTGCTCCAGACTGCCTCTCTCTGCGTGTCATGTCATGTCTGGCTGTATTCAATAGAGGGCACCCCAGCAGCTACAGGACAACATCTCCAGCTGTATTGACTCATAAGAACTTTGCTGTGTGAACTCTGTTGCTCATTAGCACTATAACACGGCAGAACAAGCCCGGGTAATCAACAACGCTAACAGAGAGTCAATAAGGATTTTCCTTTTCATTTACAGATACATTAGGGCATAAGAGAAGAGAGGAGTTATATGTGAGTAGGTGCATGTTCACTGACACAGAGGATGACAAAGCCCATGCCCCTACGGGCAGGCTGTCACCATGGCAACGCCACAGCCGGTGTTTCTCTGTCCAGTACCGGCGGTTAAGCTCCTCTTTGAACGGCCGGCCAATGACAGACGTGCCGACTACGGGGAAATATGCCCTACCAGCAGGGCGAAAAGGGAGCGTGTGTGTGTGTGCAAGCGTGAACGTATGCATGCGCGCGCGTCTGTGTGTGTTTGAGTGTGTTCTGCTCGTTCATTCGTGCATGCTTTTGTGAGTGCGCGTGACCACACGTCTGTGTGTTTGCACAACATCAAGGGACCCATATCAGCTTTTAACTCCCTCTCCCCCTTATAACCAGAGAGCCATGGCACTTGGCACAGTCGTATCACGATTGGCACACACGACCAGGTCTATTTTATTTCCAGGAAGATGGTGCTTGGCCAGAGCAAAGTGGACCGTAACAGCATTGGTATTCATCGGTATTCATTTGTATTCCAGCAGTGTCCGATGCCACTTCAGCCCTGGCAAAGAGGTAGAGAAGCAGATAACCCTCCCTACACAGCAATCAGACCCAAACTACAGTAGGAACGAATGCTCCTTTTATTTCTGGTGTCTACTGCCAGAAGTAGAGAAGAGGAGAAGGGAGAGGAGAGGAGAGAGGAGGAGAGGAGAGGAGAGGGGAGGAGAGGAGAGAGGAGGAGAGGGGAGGAGAGGAGAGGGGAGGAGAGGGGAGGAGAGGAGGAGGAGAGGAGAGGAGAGGAGAGGGGAGGAGAGGAGAGAGGGGAGGAGAGAGGAGGAGAGAGGAGGAGAGAGGAGGAGAGGGGAGGAGAGGAGAGGGGAGGAGAGAGGAGGAGAGGGGAGGAGAGGAGAGAGGAGGAGAGGGGAGGAGAGGAGAGGGGAGGAGAGAGGAGGAGAGGAGAGGGGAGGAGAGGGAGGAGAGAGGAGGAGAGGAGAGGGGAGGGGAGGAGAGGAGAGAGGAGGAGAGGGGAGGAGAGAGGAGGAGAGAGGAGAGGAGGGAGGAGGAGAGGGAGAGGAGGAGAGGAGAGAGGAGAAGAGGAGGAGAGGAGAGAGGAGGAGAGGCAAGAGGAGGAGAAGGGAGGAGAGGAGAGGAGGAGAGGAGAGGGGAGGAGAGAGGAGGAGAGGGGAGGAGAGGGGAGGAGAGAGGCGGAAAGGAGTGGAGAGGAGATGGGAGAGGAGAGGAGGAGAGGAGAGGAGGAGAGGAGAGGGGAGGTAAGGAGAGGGGAGAGGAGGAGACGGGAGAGGAGAAGTGGAGAGAAGTGGAGTGGAGAGGAGATGGGAGAGCAGGAGAGGGGAGGGGAGAGGAGAAAAGGAGAGGAGGAGACGGGAGAGGAGGAGAGGGGAGGGGAGAGGAGACGGGAGAGGAGGTGAGGGGAGTGGAGAGGAGATGGGAGAGGAGGAGAGGGGAGGGGAGAGGAGAAAAGGAGAGGAGGAGACGGGAGAGGAGGAGAGGGGAGGGGAGAGGAGAAAAGGAGAGGAGGAGAGGAGAGGAGAGGAGAAAAGGAGAGGAGGAGACGGGAGAGGAGAGAGGGGAGGGGAGAGGAGAAAAGGAGAGGAGGAGAGGAGAGGAGAGGAGATGGGAGAGGAGAGGAGGAGAGGAGAGGGGAGGTAAGGAGAGGGGAGAGGAGGAGGAAAGAAGAAGATAGAAGAGAAGAGGAGAGGGGGAGAGGAGGAGACGGGAGAGGAGAGGTGGAGAGAAGTGGAGTGGAGAGGAGATGGGAGAGGAGGAGAGGGGAGGGGAGAGGAGAAAAGGAGAGGAGGAGACGGGAGAGGAGGAGAGGGGAGGGGAGAGGAGATGGGAGAGGAGGAGAGAGGGGAGGGGAGAGGAGAAAAGGAGAGGAGGAGACGGGAGAGGGGGAGAGGGGAGGGAGAGGAGAAAAGGAGAGGAGGAGACGGGAGAGGAGGAGAGGGGAGGGAGAAGATGGGAGAGGAGGAGAGGGGAGGGGAGAGGAGAAAAGGAGAGGAGGAGACGGGAGAGGAGGAGAGGGGAGTGGAGAGGAGATGGGAGAGGAGGAGAGGGGAGGGGAGAGGAGATGGGAGAGGAGGAGAGGGGAGGGGAGAGGAGAAAAGGAGAGGAAGAGACGGGAGAGGAGGAGAGGGGAGGGGAGAGGAGATGGGAGAGGAGGAGAGGGGAGGGGAGAGGAGAAAAGGAGAGGAGGAGACGGGAGAGGAGGAGAGGGGAGTGGAGAGGAGAAAAGGAGAGGAGAGGAGAGGAGAGGAGAGGAGAGGAGAGGAGAGGAGAGGAGAGGAGAGAAAAGGCAGTCATACAGTATACTGATAAACTCTAAACCTCCTATCCATCTGCACTCACAAATGGCCAAGATCAATAGAAAGCAGATATCATCCCCACATACCCATTCCAAAAGCATTTTTAACTTCTGCCTCAGTTTCACAGTACAGCCCTAACACTCTCCACCAACATTGCCTGTGTAAGTGATTTGTTGAATATATCTAACCAAACCTGGGTTTAAATACTATTTGAAATGATTTCAAATACAAATACCAGGCTTATTTGAGCTTGCTTGGTGCAATGGAACCAATAGAATAGTTAAAAAACGACAAACACCTCCCCCTGCCTGCAGGAAGACTAAAGCAAATGTTATAGATTTCAGATCAAATTTCATACAGGTCTGTATCAACCAGTGGGTCTTGCAAAGGGTATACAGAGATGACCAGTTTACAGAGGAGTATAGAGTGCGGTGATGTGTCCTATAAGGAGCATTGGTGGCAAATGGCCGAATGGTAAAGAACATCTAGCCGCTCGAGAGCACCCTTGCCTGCCGATCTATAAATTACGTCTTCGTAATTGCTACTGAAGAAAGGCATGACAACTAAAAAAAGTTAGAAAGACTGTAAGATGATATTATAAAACTAACAGCAATAGGTAGCAATAGACCCTGTCAATTACCCATAATACCTTTAGATTTCATCATGTGAGGGGAGTAAAGTATACGATAAATAGCTTTTCCCTTCTTCTTCCAGAGGCCATTAGGCCCTTACTCTTCTTCCCCTTCATCTGTCTCCGCGCTTGTCTCTTTAAAAAAAAAGGCTTCAGCTCATTAACTTCATGGGTAGATCAATTAATCGTTAGCAGTTAGACAAAGCTGCCTACTCGTGCCCTTTTTCCTCTACCGCCTCACCGAGCTTCTCTTGAACAATGATGTCTATGACGTTTACCACGCTCCCGCCTTTCTTTCCCCACTGCTGATCGTTCTAATAAAGAGAATCAATTTCATGAATAAATCAGTGACGAAATCACCTAGTTGAGGGAATTACTTAATGCGAGAGTGTATATCGTCAATATATCACAGCCAAGGGTCTCTCGCGCTTTATAATGCTTCATGGCTGCATGGAAAGGGCTTATAACATGTTTATGAGGCACAATGACACTTCAAAATGAACTGCTTCATGTGTTAGCCTAGTAAGAGAAGTCCCTGTAGCTGTGAAAATACCTGTCACTTCGAGCACTGTAAGGAAACATGTAATTCCGCCAACGGCAAGATAGAGACGCAAAGAACAACAAAGGAAACGCAGGGTTTAAGTGCCGTGAAAACCCTACTCTTCACGGAATTAGAGTTGTTTGGCGCCTGTACGATCAAAGGAAACATTTTGCTTTTGAAATGCTTTGATTAAACAAAGCACAAAGACTTTTCATGTTGAATAACGCCGTAAACAGAAGTAGTTTACTGAATACAGGCCAGTGGTAGGGTGGTGTCCTTATTGGTTAGACAAGAAGCTCGACGGATCAATAGTAATGCACGCCAGAAATGTAGCACGTGAGTTAAACAAAAAGATAGCTCTAGAGCAAGTCCTAAATCGCTTTTCCTCAATGTGATATTCGGTCATCGTTCCAATGTAAAACGTTGTAATGCATGCATCATAATGAATTATACCTGGGTGCTTTAAGTAAAATTCCTTCAAAACATGGACTGTATTTCTGACGAAAATCCACTCGTTGAACTAAACATTGAACTATGACTAAGCTTAATAAATAAAAAATCAGTGAGCAGCAAAATAGCACATGGACATTATACTCTCTTCTCAAAGTCGAGCGTCATGGGCCACTCGGGAGGAGGTGACACGTCTCCTACCCATAATCCACCATCACATGTCAGAAGGCTTTCTGGGCTCTGGGATATTTTCACACTCGACAGAGAGGCTGTCAGCCAGATGTGAGGAGGGAGTGTGTGGGGGAAAGAAAAAAGGAGCAGAGGTCTGTTTATCATTTCTAAAAAATTACATGTCTCTGAGGCCGTAGTAGACACAACCCCCAGTATCAGAAAGCAGCCACTCTCAACTTGAGATATCACTGTATACTCACACTTCTATCTTTAGCAGCACCTTAGAGTGAGTCACCCATGACCTCACCTGCCTTCACAACAGAAACATGAAATGATTGATGACGTCAATGATGATATCATTTATGATAGCGTCTAGCTTTCATAGCATGACTCAGCTAAGATGTCATGGCCTTCTTCAAGGAGCCTCATCATATGTCTGAGTAGCGCTCCTGGTAGAGACACAGATCTAGGATTAGCTTTCCCTAGCCAAATCCTAACCACAACCAATAGGGTCAAAACCCTCAAACCTACCTTAGACCAATTGAGTGGAGAGGAACCATTAGACAAGCCCACACAGCAGGGTGATGAATATATCCGACTGACACACACACACACACACACACACACACACACACACACACACACACACACACACACACACACACACACACACACACACACACACACACACACACACACTAACACACACACACACACACACAGGAAGACCTCGCATGTCACTTTCGGTCAGGGTATGAAGGGTTGAGGTATCACCTGAGGCATCACCCTGCTACACCCACATTACCCACTACAGCACTCCATCTCCCAGACAGAGACAGACAGAGACAGACAGAGATTGACATAAAGAGAGACGTAGAGAGACAGAGAGACAGCTAGTGAGACTGAATGAGAGACAGAGAGAGAGATAGTGAGACAGAGAGAGAGGCAGAGACAGGGAGAGAGAGAGAAAGAAGAGGGGATAAATAGGGGAGAGAGGGGTAAAGAGGGAGGGTGGAAGGTGGAGGGAGTTGAGGAGAGAGAGAGGGGGAGAAGTACTGAGCAAAAGAGAGAGAGATAAAAAAAAGAGAAAAACCAACAAGCTCAGAGATGATCTCTCCTCTTTGCATCCTCTGCAGCAGCAGTGTCCCAGTCGTTGCTCATTGAATGCTAAGTGACAGCTATGTTACTATTTCCAATTCCAAGCCTG
This sequence comes from Oncorhynchus nerka, assembly GCF_034236695.1. Taxonomy (NCBI): domain Eukaryota; kingdom Metazoa; phylum Chordata; class Actinopteri; order Salmoniformes; family Salmonidae; genus Oncorhynchus; species Oncorhynchus nerka. The sequence goes on along the minus strand of NC_088424.1, from coordinate 15,749,720 downwards.
TCACACGGCAATGGGGGAATCTAACACGCAGAATAATAAATGCTGTCGCAGATGAATCTGCATCCGTCCTGTTAAATTGAACAGGCACTCCTAGGTCTGTGGCGGTCATGACATTTTGTCAGCCGGTGATTGTCAAGCAAATAACTGCCGGTCTCACGGTAATTGACCGTTAATTAACATAAACACATTTAGCATCTCCTGGCTTCCACGCATAACCTACATGTCGTGGATGCGGACATCTCAATAAATCTATTTAATATAGTCAACACCATCACAATAAATCCATTATTTATTTTAGACAGTTCTAAATAAACATGATGTGAAGAAAATGTAGTCTATTTCAGAAGAACAGAATAGCATACACTGAGTTGTCCTTATGTTAGGTCCTGATCTGGCTATGCCAAATGGCTGTGGGCGACACTAGTTCATTTAACAGGCATGATTTGCTTAGAATTCCGTGGAATTATTTTATAGTGGGAAGAATACCATTCAACATAACTGAATTAAATAGAAAGGATATTTTCTCCCAAACGATTTCCGAGGGACTGTGCACAGGTCATAGGTCCTCCTACAGTATATGTAACTTTAGTTGTGATACAAACTTTAGACTATATGTTTAGATTTGTATATATTTTATACATACAGGATGTGACTCTAAGCATTGTTCTGTTTTTTTTTGCGCAGGCTGCTCACACTTCATCAGTCTCTCATTCACAATGTTATAAGTACTTGATAATATTCTCACCCATCAGACTATTCTCTATTTCATCTGATCTTTACATATAGCTAACTAATATATTTCTATAATTACTTTGATTAGAATGGCCCACAAAAAAACAAAACAAATATGTCATACGTAGCCTGCACTTGAATAACGGATGGAGGTTAAGTGCAGTTCCGTTTTTAATATGCAAGCATAGGCGGCGCATCCATAAGGCTAGGGGAAGCTTTTTCTGAAGTAAATTGAATTATACTAAACAAATATGTGACCCGTTTCAGGAAACTAGGCGCATGTCACTTTTATTTTAAATCAAAATGCGTATCAGTATGTGTATGGTAAATTATTTTTTAAATATATGTGTACTAAAACTTAAAAGACTCCAGTATGCAAGTATCCATTTCAATAGAACATCACTGAAACAACTCCCCTGAGTGTACCAGAGTGCAGAATAATTTATGAATTTATGAACGCTCAACACCCGTTGAATATGGCCTGTGTCAGTAAACGTCGGCAAAAAAACGCAATTGAATTGTTGCCAGGAGCACAGTTACAGTCACCAATGCTCTGGAGAACATTAAAACAGTCTAAGCAGCTCTGCTCGGGGTGAGTAAAATGGTCCAAGTTTGGGTGGGGGCTAAAGCTTAAGATGTTTCTTATGGCATTGCACACAGTCAGTGTGAACCAGTTTCTTGCCTTACTACACATGCTGGGCATCATTCACAAGTGATGGTATATCATTCACAGGTGATAATATTGTCACTCATCAGAGTATTCATAATTTAATCTTGTCTTTACATATACGAAATAAGATATGTGTGAAATTAGTTTTGATTTAGAATGGGCCATTGTCATGCACCTGTCAGAACAGGGGCAGAGGAAACATATATCATCTATGCACTCAAATAGCGAATGGAGGACGCTTTTCCCTTGGTTCATTTCCATGCCAGTCAGGTATAAATTCAATTTACTTCAGAAAAAGCTTCCCCTAGCCTTATGGATGCGCCGCCTATGCTTGCTACTCCTGTTGTAAAACGAAGCAATGTGCTAAATATTAGGTCAGTTGAGAAAAAAATGTAGTAGGCCTAGCCTGTAGAAAGCTGATGGGATCCTCCTCTTTTTATTAGAGGCCATCAAAACTCAGTTTTCTCACACAATTGTATAGCCTTTTGAAGATTTGCGCAACATGAGCTCATGGGCTCTCATGAAGTGTTTAATTTGATTTTCGATACATTTGCAATGATGTCAGAGTGATTAGTGGGACAATAGAGTGCTGCGTACCAGACCATTAGCGACTGGCCGTTAGCAAGTTTGGTAGGCTACTAATGACCATCAGCCGCACCAGAGAGCAGTTTTGGAGAAGCCTAGTTACCGTGACCAGATGGTCACGTGGAATATGATTGCGGTCATGACTCATTACCGCCGGTGTGGCGGTAATAGAGTCACCATAACAGCCCCAGGCAGTCCTGGTCTACTTACTCTCTGTCTGCTTAGGGATGGATGGCTGTGCATATTACAACGGCGCTGTTCCGAGGAATCAAAAGAGACTGTTTCGGGTTGGAGTCCACGCCTGTTTACTTGTTTGAGGGAGTTAGAGGAAAAGGCATGGCAGGCTTTTTATCGTGTGTGTGTGTGTGTGTGTGTGTGTGTGTGTGTGTGTGTGTGTGTGTGTGTGTGTGTGTGAGTGAGAGACAGATACACAAAGATAGAGAGAGAGACATACAAAGAGAGAGCGAGATAGACATATATACAAAGACAGAGAGAGAGAGAGAGAGAGAGAGAGACACACCAGCCCCTGTGACATTGTACACTTTGTTGAAAGACAGAGAGTTGGGCCAGGAGAAGATTAAAACTGGGCAACACAACAGAGCCAAAACAGACAACAAAATAAAGGAAATACCAGTCAAATATATAAATTCCAAACAAGGCTCAATGGCCTGTGTGTACATTACCAGGTGGACAGGTCAGAAGTTATTCACACGGGACTTGATTCTCCTAGGGGTGAAGATGCCAAAACAGACTCACACTATCTGTGTGTTAGGGAAAATACGTTTTGATAGGGCCGGGCACAGTAGCAACACTCATACAAATTGGTAAAAGGTTTTAAAAGCAATTATAATAAATGCAACAGTTGAACAATGTATTAGGATACTCCAAACTGTTTGAATGTTTGAATGAATCAGGTATTGATTGAATAATAGTACATAAAACATTTTACTGAAACGGACAAATAACACATTGAGGTTCAGGGATTTTTGTGGGAGTTCAGATATTCCATCATTCATTGTAAAATGTCACCGGTTTTTCTCATAACGCAGTCATACAGTATATATATCTATTTTTAATGGTATCGGGTATTTATTTGATATATTGTGTTAAAATAAAGAAATGTGTAGGTACCAAATATGCATAAATACAATGGGTGTATTTGCATTTATGAATACTTTAACACAAAGAGGTGTCATAGAGCTGCATCCACAAAAACCTCCTCTGTCTCGGCCTACCTGCACTGTCTAGGCTGCCTCATTAATGACTGTTGTTGTCACCTTCTGTTGCATAACTCAGCATGCGTGTCAATAGCAAGATACCCTCAGATAACAAATCAACACTTCTCCGGCTCTAGATTACACCTATCTATACATACTTTACATTGTTTGCGAGATCAGGCATAATATCGTTATAATCTATGTACATTTTCGGGAAGATGCTTTCATTTCAGCGCCATTCATTGGCAAACATCACACTGGTCGAATCCACGTCATTTCAATGACATTTCCTTCAACCAACATGGAATAGAAGTTGAATTGACGTCTGTGCCCAATGGGATTTCAACTATAGCTAGCAAAGGATGACTTTTTCGAACGCCCATCAAAATAAAGTTCTCTTTCTTCCCTTTCTTGACGTAAGTGTCGAGATGATGTGCTCAATCCCAGACGGAGCTTTAGCACTCTTGTAGATGCTACGGAAAGACAATGTATTCCATTGAGTCATTTCAGCCATTAGTGAGAGGTGTTTGACAGGCCATTATAAAAACATTTCTGCGGTCGTAACATTAACGGGGGGGGGGGGGGGGGGGGACAAGGCACAAGCAAGAGTGTGAAAGAGTCGCAAGCGTAAAAGGAAAGCAATCAATCCATGGAGATTTCAGTGACAAGTGGATTCTGCATCCCTCAAACACAGGAAATAGACGGCAGAAAAAAAGACAGATCCTCAGGTGGGCAGGACACGCGCGTTGCTAAATGAATGGTGAATGTGTACTTGCGCGTGAGTTGTTATGTTAGTGTGCGTTCAAAGTTAAAGAATGTATAAGGAATGTATAAGTATGTTTGCATGAGAATATACACTACGTGATCAAAAGTATGTGGACACCTGCTGGTTGAGCATCTCATTCCAAAATCATAGGCATTCAAATGGAGTTGGTCCCCTCCTTTACTGCTATAACAGCCTCCACTCTTCTGGGAAGGCTTTCCACTAGATGCTGGAACATTGCTGGGGGGACTTGCTTCCATTCAGCCACAAAAGCATTAGTGAGGTCGGGCACTGATGTTGGGAGATTAGGCCTGGCTCGCTGTCGGCGTTCCAATTCATCCCAAAGGTGTTTGATGGGGTTGAGGTCAGGGCTCTGTGCAGGCCAGTCAAGTTCTTGCAACCCGATCTTGTCAAACCATTTCTGTATGGACCTCGCTTTGTGCATGGGGGCATTGTCATGCCTTCCCCAAACTGTTGCCACAAAGTTGGAAGCACAGAATCATCTAGAATGTCATTGTATGCTGTTATGTTACGATTTCCCTTCACTGGAACTAAAAAGGTCTAAAGGTCTAAAGTCCGAACCATGAAAAACAGACCATTATTCCTCCTCCACCATACTTTACAGTTGGTGCTATGCATTGCGGCAGGTAGCGTTCTCCAGGCATCCGCCAAACCGAGATTAGTCCGTCGGACTGCCAGATGGCACTCACATTAACATCTGCTAACCATGTGTATGTGACAAATAAAATTTGATTTGAAGCATGATTCATCACTCCAGAGAATGCGTTTCCACTGCTCCAGAGTCTGATGGCGGCGAGCTTTACACCTCTCCAGCCGACGCTTGGCATTGCGCATGGTGATCTTAAGCTTAAGATCTTAATTAAGCTGCTCAGCCATGGAAACCCATTTCATGACTCTACTGACACATAGTTATTGTGCTGACGTTGCTTCCAGAGGCAGTTTGGAACGCGCTACACGCTTCAGCACTCGGCAGTCCTTTTCTGTGAGCTTGTGTGGCCTACCACTTCGCAGCCGAGCCGCTGTTTCTCCTAGACGTTTCCACCTCACAATAACAGCACTTACAGTTAACCGGAGAAGCTCAAGCAGGGCAGAAATTTGACAACCTGACTTGCTGGAAAGCTGGCATCCTATGACGATGTCACATTGAAAGTCACTGAGCTCTTCAGTAAGGCCATTCTACTGCCAATGTTTTCCTATGGAGATTGCATGGTTGTGTGCCCGAATCTATACACCTGTCAGTAACTGGTGTGGCTGAAATAGCCGAATCCACTCATTTGAAGGGGTGTCCAGATACTTTTGTATATATAGTGTATGTAGGAATGTTTAAGTATATGTATGTATGTGAGTGTGAGAGTGTTTCGTTTAAAGTGTGTATGCAAGCTCAATGATGTGTCTGTGTTTGTTCATGAGAGGCAGGGCCGTCAAACACTGAGGTTGTGTTCAATGCCTAATAAACTGACAAATTATCCTTTATACAGTTCAATGCGCATTCTTCAGGTTTTTACATAAATTCTTGTGACATGGAGAAACAACAGTCTTTCTGCTCTAGGCTGTTGTTCCAGTGACCAGACGGATGTTTCTCAATGATAAACTGATACCCTGGGACAAGGCACACGGGCGTGGAACTCTACGGAGCAGCATGCACGCATGCACAGACGCACACAGGAACACATACACTTCATGTGAGAACTCTTCTAGCCACAGTGGAAGAAAAACACCCTTAATTTCCCTTAATGCACCACTTAGACTGACATTCTAATAAAATGTCATATTAGTAGCAATGGAGGCTGGTGGAATGAGCTGTAGGAGGACAGGCTCATTGTAATGGCTGCAGTGAAGTAATTGGAACGGAGTCCAACATGTGGTTTCCATATGTTTGATGTGTTTGATACCATTCAATTGATTCCATTCCAGGTATTACAATGAGCCCATCCTCCTATAGCTCCTCCTACCAGCCTCCTCTGATTAGTAGAGAAATTATAACACGCTACCTTGGTGGTCAGAATATGTGGTTGGTGTAGCATGAAACGGGGTGAGGAGAATACAGGAGAAGAACTGTATCATGAAACGGGGTGAGGAGAATACGGGAGAACTGTAGCATGAAACGGGGTGAGGTGAATACGGGAGAACTGTAGCATGAAACGTGGTGAGGAGAATACAGGAGAAGAACTGTAGCATGAAACCGGGTGAGAAGAATAGTGAGAACTGTAGCATAAAACGGGGCGAGGGGAATACGGGAGAAGAACTGTAGCATGAAACGGGGTGAGGAGAATACGGGAGAACTGTAGCATGAAACGGAGTGAGGAGAATATGGGAGAACTGTAGCATGAAACGGGGTGAGGAGAATACGTGAGAACTGTAGCATAAAAAGGGGTGAGGAGAATACAGGAGAAGAACTGTAGCATGAAACGGGGTGAGGAGAATACGGGAGAACTGTAGCATAAAACGGGGTGAGGAGAATACGGGAGAACTGTAGCATAAAACGGGGTGAGGAGAATACGGGAGAACTGTAGCATGAAACGGGGTGAGGAGAATACAGGAGAATAACTGTAGCATAAAAGGGGTGAGGAGAATACAGGAGAACTGTAGCATGAAACGGGGTGAGGAGAATACGGGAGAACTGTAGCATGAAACGGGGTGAGGAGAATACAGGAGAAGAACTGTAGCATGAAACGTGGTGAGGAGAATACAGGAGAAGAACTGTAGCATGAAACGGGGTGAGGAGAATACGGGAGAACTGTAGCATAAAACGGGGTGAGGAGAATACGTGAGAACTGTAGCATAAAATGGGGTGAGGAGAATACGGGAGAACTGTAGCATAAAACGGGGTGAGGAGAATACGGGAGAACTGTAGCATGAAACGGGGTGAGGAGAATACGTGAGAAGAACTGTAGCATGAAACGGGGTGAGGAGAATACAGGAGAAGAACTGTAGCATGAAACGGGGTGAGGAGAATACGGGAGAACTGTAGCATAAAACGGGGTGAGGAGAATACGTGAGAAGAACTGTAGCATGAAACGGGGTGAGGAGAATACAGGAGAAGAACTGTAGCATGAAACGGGGTGAGGAGAATACGGGAGAACTGTAGCATAAAACGGGGTGAGGAGAATACGTGAGAAGAACTGTAGCATGAAACGGGGTGAGGAGAATACAGGAGAAGAACTGTAGCATGAAACGTGGTGAGGAGAATACAGGAGAAGAACTGTAGCATGAAACGGGGTGAGGAGAATACGTGAGAACTGTAGCATAAAACGGGGTGAGGAGAATACAGGAGAAGAACTGTAGCATGAAACGGGGTAGGGAGAAAACAGGAGAAGAACTGTAGCATGAAACGTGGTGAGGAGAATACGTGAGAACTGTAGCGTAAAACGGGGTAAGGAGAATACGGGAGAACTGTAGCATGAAACGGGGTGGGGAGAATACGTGAGAACTGTAGCATAAAACGGGGTGAGGAGAATACGGGAGAAGAACTGTAGTGAGAAACGGGGTGAGGAGAATACAGGAGAAGAACTGTAGTGAGAAACGGGGTGAGGAGAATACAGGAGAAGAACTGTAGTGAGAAACGGGGTGAGGAGAATACAGGAGAAGAACTGTAGCATGAAACGGGGTGAGGAGAATACGTGAGAACTGTAGCATAAAACGGGGTGAGGAGAATACGTGAGAACTGTAGCATAAAACGGGGTGAGGAGAATACAGGAGAACTGTAGCATGAAACGGGGAGAGGAGAATACAGGAGAACTGTAGCATGAAACGGGGTGAGGAGAATACAGGAGCAGAATTGTAGCATAAAACGGGGTGAGGAGAATACGGGAGAAGAATTGTAGCATAAAACGGGGTGAGGAGAATACAGGAGAAGAACTCTAGCGTAAAACGGGGTGAGGAGAATACGTGAGAACTGTAGCATGAAACGGGGTGAGGAGAATACGGGAGAAGAATTGTAGCATAAAACAGGGTGAGGAGAATATGTGAGAACTGTAGCATAAAATGGGGTGAGGAGAATACAGGAGAATAACTGTAGCATAAAATGTGGTGAGGAGAATACAGGAGAAGAACTGTAGCATAAAATGGGGTGAGGAGAATACAGGAGAAGAACTGTAGCATAAAATGGGGTGAGGAGAATACAGGAGAAGAACTGTAGCATAAAATGGGGTGAGGAGAATACAGGAGAAGAACTGTAGCATAAAACGGGGTGAGGAGAATACAGGAGAATAACTGGAAGAAGATACAAAGGCTGTGAGAAATTACAGTACTCCCTCCCCATGCCATACTGTAGATCTGTGTGATTTTCAGTTGGCACTGAGTCACACACACACGCACGCGCACGCACACACACACGCGCGCACGCACATTCACACGCACACGCACACCCGCACACATGCACACACACACACACACACACACACGCACACATGCACACACACACACACACACACACACACACACACACACACACACACACACACACACACACACACTGACACAAACACCTGTGTGCACATTAACACACTTCCTAGCACACAACCACACACACCCTGAAATAAACACAGCCACACACACCCTGAAATAAACACAACCACACACACCCTGAAATAAACACAACCACACACGCCCTGAAATAAACACAACCACACACATACCAGCCAGGCTGTTCAAGATTGACGCAGAAACTGAGGACTCCGGGAAATGCCTTCAAAACCGTCCACTAGGGGCAACAGTGAGCACTACTTCTACCATCAAGTATGCTTGGGATTTGCTGGGGTGATGCGGGTGAGGGTACTGGATGGGTGTAATCTGATGACTCCAGATCAGAAGGTTGCGTGTTCCATCCCAGTCGTGGACAGTGGGTTTTTGTTGTTGTTGGTTTTAACCCTATCCCAAACCTTAACCCTTAGATTACCTTACCTTAACCATTCAGAATGAGTGCCTAAACTTAACCCTTAACCATTCAGAACGAGTGCCTAAACTTAACCCTTAACCATTCAGAACGAGTGCCTAAACTTAACCCTTAACCATTCAGAATGAGTGCCTAAACGTAACCCTTAACCATTCAGAACGAGTGCCTAAACTTAACCCTTAACCATTCAGAACGAGTGCCTAAACTTAACCCTTAACCATTCAGAACGAGTGCCTAAACTTAACCCCTAACCATTCAGAACGAGTGCCTAAACTTAACCCTTAACCATTCAGAACGAGTGCCTAAACTTAACCCTTAACCATTCAGAACGAGTGCCTAAACTTAACCCTTAACCATTCAGAACGAGTGCCTAAACTTAACCCTTAACCATTCAGAACGAGTGCCTAAACTTAACCCTTAACCATTCAGAACGAGTGCCTAAACTTAACCCTTAACCATTCAGAACGAGTGCCTAAACTTAACCCTTAACCATTCAGAACGAGTGCCTAAACTTAACCCTTAACCATTCAGAACGAGTGCCTAAACTTAACCCTTAACCATTCAGAACGAGTGCCTAAACTTAACCCTTAACCATTCAGAACGAGTGCCTAAACTTAACCCTTAACCATTCAGAACGAGTGCCTAAACTTAACCCTTAACCATTCAGAACGAGTGCCTAAACTTAACCCTTAACCATTCAGAACGAGTGCCTAAACTTAACCCTTAACCATTCAGAACGAGTGCCTAAACTTAACCCTTAACCATTCAGAACGAGTGCCTAAACTTAACCCTTAACCATTCAGAACGAGTGAATGGTTAAGGGTTAAGGATATTTTCTTACCTACAGTAGGCTCCTCCTCAAAGGTGCTAGATTAAAAGCAATTCCCACTTTACTACAGATGGCTCCAAAAAAAATCATATCACACACACACACACACGCACACACACACGCACACACACACACTCACAAACACATGCACACACACAGCCCCCCACCACTCCCACACACAATTTGTGTCTCTCACTCTGCTCTCTCACTCTTTCACTCACCCAAACACACACTAAAACAGCCCGACGCTTGAGCATGTCTGCTCGTTGTATTTCAATCACTGAATCGATGCTAGATCTATGGGCCGGGGGCCAGAGATGTTCCCCCTGGCTAGCAGCCCCTGGATCCTGGCTCTCCTGCTGGCTGGCCTGGCTGGGGCTATTGATCCAAGCTCTCAGAGCCAATTGCTTTCACAGTGGATTAAGGTGTTATGGGACAGTGAGCAGGTTGTGTGTGTGTGTGTGGGGGTGGGGGCTGAGAAAGAGCTTTATTGTACCGGGGCTTACACCCTGCATGGTACCACCAGGACAGGATCAGCACACCACTAATTATTCTATACTCTAGCTGTCCCACTAGAAGGGATTCTGATTGGAAATGAATATAAACAAAACTCAAACACTCACTGTTAACGTCTCAACGCTCAACCCCCCCAATAAAAACAAAGACGTAGAAGAGTCTGTAAGCCACTTCCCTTCCTTCGTCTCTCCTTCTCCTCATCCTCCTCCTCTCCTCCCCCTCTCCCCTTTCAGTTTCCCCCCTCTCCACGCCACAATTAGCCACTCAGCCTGGGTTCTCCAGATGGAGGCCAGGAGGATGAGGGGAGGAGTTGAGGCGGAGACAGCCAGGGAGAGAACAAAAAAGGCTAACCCCAGCCCCAGACAGACTTCGTTGTCCGCCAGAGATTTCCCTGTCAAATCACTCACTTTCAAAACACTTTCCTTTCCATTTCAAGATTAGAGCTCAGAAGGGTGGGAGTCGCTGGGGAGACAGTCATGAGGTGAAAGGGGCCAAAGGTGAGAGGGGCCAAAGGGGGAAGGAGGATCTTTCTTTAAGTGGACACAGCGGCAGCCTATTCAGTTTCAGACGACTGAGGAGTGAATTGACTGGGTGGGTCAGAGGAAAAGCCTCCATTACCTTAATACATCTATTGTATGTCTGCTATGCCGACGCTGGGAAGAACATGGGAGAGAGCTGGAGGAAGGGAAGAGAGACGGAGGAAGGGAAGAGAGACGGAGGAAGGGAAGAGAGACGGAGGAAGGGAGGAAGGGAAGAGAGATGGAGGAAGGGAGGAAGGGGAGAGAGATGGAGGAAGGGAGGGAGGGGAGAGAGACGGAGGAAGGGAAGAGAGATGGAGGAAGGGAGGAAGGGGAGAGAGATGGAGGAAGGGAGGAAGGGGAGAGAGATGGAGGAAGGGAGGGGAGAGAGGGAGGGAGGGAGGGAGGGAGGGAGGGAGGGAGGGAGGGAGGGAGGGAGGGAGGGAGGGAGGGTCGAACAGTGGGTGAGAAACACACACTGGCCCTTTTAAAAACACTGGGCCTTGTTTGCAAGTCTGAGTCGTGTGACTAGACTAGTACAACAGGGCTCGGCCAGAGTCGTGAGGATGAATAGCCGTCGACTGAAGACACTGTCAGGACAGCCTTTATGTCCGCGAAGATAAAGGTCACAGTGTGTCTGTGTATGTCTTTATTCCCCAATGTATTTTATTATGCTTCACACCTCCGCTGACACAAAAGCAGTGTGTCTCTGTACCTCAACCAATCCGGCCTCCAGAGAGATTCTACACAGAGAAATCGACCTGTCAAATGCCCAACAGCAAGACTCAAACCACAGTAATTACATGCCATTCCCCACTACCAACTGCACTGATCTAACTACACTCTGAGAAAAAAGGGCTCAAAAGGGTTCTTCGGCTGGTCCCACGGGAGAACCCTTTTTGTTTCCAGTTAGAACCCTTTTTGGATCTGTGTAGAACTCTTTTGGATTCCAGGTAGAACCCTCTGTGGAAATGTTTCTACAAGGAACTCTAAAGGGTTCTACCTGGAACCAAAAGGGTTCTGAAATGACATCTCAACCATTCAAATTAATGTAAAAAAAAATCCATGGTGACAAATTCCATGCCTACAAAGTGGCTTAAGGTAGTTTCTAGACAACCCCCATATGTAAGCAACAAGAGCAGCTGGTCAAAATGGAACAGTCTCCCATCCCATAATTTGTCCAGCATTTCTCTAGACGTTCACTCTGACAAAGTATTGCTTTTCAAATGAAAGAGCTGTCAAATAGACTCGGACAAGTAAGAGCAACGTGTAGTGGGATGAAAACAGGAGAATATGTGTCTGTTGTCACTCTGTCGTAAATCAGCAGTAGGCAAAATATCAAGTCTGAAAGCATAGCAGACTTAAATTGGTCGTATCTGACAGACAGACAGAGACAGACATACAGGCTGGAGCGCTCATTAGAGTTGGAAAACAGATTTTCTGTCCTTCACTTACACACACACACACACACACACACACACACACACACACACACACACACACACACACACACACACACACACACACACACACACACACACACACACACACACACACACAGAGACTGGCAGTCTTGCTAATTCCTGTGTGGCCCTGGAAAGCTGCTGTCTCCCAGCCAGTGTGGGAACCCTGTAAACAAAGTCAGCACAAAGACAGTCAAAGACCACAAAGAGAGGATTACTCTGTCTCTCTCTCTCTCTCCCTTTCCCTCCTCCTTTCCTCCTCCTCCTTGCTCAGAGTCAAGGCCATTCAACATTCAAGCCCAGTCTTTTCTGGCAGGCGTTCTCTGAAGGCAGCCCCAGCAGGGGGTCCTTGGAACAGGGCAGTGTGAACAGGCCAGGGCTCTGATCAATAGTACAGCAGTGGGACTTGTCAGAGCCTCATACACTGTACGTCTGTCAGGCCAGTCAGTCGGCTTGTCTGTATGTGTGTCTGTCAGGCTGACTGGCAGTCTGTCTGTTCACCAGTCCGTCTCTCTCACCATCATTCTGCCCCTCCCTCCCTCCCTCCCGTTCAGTCCACCTTTGAATGAATACAACACGTACTCCTTCTCCAGTCGAGAAACCGTGTGCCGTCACCCTGAAAACTAAGGGCCAGGTTTACTGTCAACAGGAATGTGCAATTACACATTCTTACCTACACAACCTACACACAGTGAGCACTGTCTGCTTGAGAAGAAGACACCTAATTGCTGTATAATGACATATTGTACCACATTACATGGAGGGTTGAGGTTGCGTTAGATATGACTCCGACAATTAGTGAGGGGGGAAACGAGTTGGTCTGGGATTACAGTCGGTGTCATGACATGAATTATATAGATGCAATTGTTCACTCTGTGGGTAATCACACAGGCTAAAGAAGCATGCAGTAGAGCTGTCCTCTGATGAAGTCTGTAGAGTCTGCACGGGAATGACAGCACACACAATTATATGGGGAGCATGTGTATAGTTCAACCTGTGGTGATTGGTGTGTGTGTGTGTGTGTGTGTGTGTGTGTGTGTGTGTGTGTGTGTGTGTGTGTGTGTGTGTGTGTGTGTGTGCGTGTGCGTGTGTGTGTGGTGTGCGTGTGTGTGTGTGATGCGTATAGGCCCAGATCACACAGGGGTAAGAGAAGCTCAGAGAGTCAGCCTCTATACAAACCTAACCTTCAAACCTGAAGAGACTCCTAGTCAAACCTCACAAACTAGAGCTAAGCTTAACTGATTGGACAAATCACTTGGGGAAAGGGTTCACACTAGTACACAGCAGGCTTACAGGATAGATGTGGTACAGATAGAAGACAGGACATCCCCAATCCCTCCAAACCTAGTGTGATGGGCTGTGCTTCAGTCTATCACACTCTAATCTCTTATCTGTAATGAGATCTGTGTAGAGGCTGTAGACGCTGTAGTGAATGTGCGTGTGTGTGAGTGTGTCTCCAAGGGGTAACAACAGGCGTGACAACAGGCATGACAACAGGCATGACAACAGGGGTAACAACATGGGTAACAACAGGGGTACCAACAGGGGTACCAACAGGGGTGACAACAGGGGTACCAACAGGGGTAACAAAGGGAAGGACAACAGGCATGACAACAGGGGTACCCACAGGCATGACAACAGGCATGACAACAGGCATGACAACAGGCATGATAACAGGCGTGACAACAGAGGTGACAACAGGCGTGACAACAGAGGTGACAACAGGCGTGACAACAGGCATGACAACAGAGGTACCAACAGGGGTGTCAACAGGGGTACCAACAGGGACAATAACAGGGGTGACAACAGAGGAGACAACAGGCGTGACAACAGGGGTGACAACATGAGTGACAACAGGGGTAATAACAGGGGCAACAACAGAGGTGCTAACAGGGGTAACAACAGGCATGACAACATGGGTGAAAACAGGGGTGACAACAGGGGTAATAACAGGGGCGACAACAGGGGTAACAACAGGGGTGCTAACAGGGGTAACAACAGGCATGACAACAGGGGTAATAACAGGGGCAACAACAGGTGTGACAACAAGGCCGACTACAGGGGCGACAACAGGGGTGACAACAGGTGTGACAACAGAGGAGACAACAGGGGTGACAACAAGGACGACAACAGGGGTGACAACAGGGGTACTAACAGGGGTACCAAAAGGCATGACAACAGGGGTGACAACAGGGGTAACAACAGGTGTAACAACAGGCATGACAACAGGGGTGACAACAGGCACGAACACAGGCATGACAACAGGGGTGACAACAGGGGTGACAACAGGGGTAACAACAGGCATGACAACAGGGGTGACAACAAGGACGACAACAGGGGTGACAACAGGCGTGACAACAGGCATGACAACAGGGGTGACAACATGCGTGACAGCAGGCATGACAACAGGGGTGACAACAGGGGTGACAACAGGCATGACAACAGGGGTGACAACAGCCATAACAACAGGGGTACTAACAGGGGTACCAAAAGGCATGACAACAGGGGTGACAACAGGGGTAACAACAGGTGTAACAACAGGCATGACAACAGGGGTGACAACAGGCACGAACACAGGCATGACAACAGGGGTGACAACAGGCATGACAACAGGGGTACCAACAGGCGTGACAACAGGCGTGACAACAGAGGTGACAACAGGCGTGACAACAGAGGTGACAACAGGCGTGACAACAGGCATGACAACAGAGGTACCAACAGGGGTGTCAACAGGGGTACCAACAGGGACAATAACAGGGGTGACAACAGAGGAGACAACAGGCGTGACAACAGGGGTGACAACATGAGTGACAACAGGGGTAATAACAGGGGCAACAACAGAGGTGCTAACAGGGGTAACAACAGGCATGACAACATGGGTGAAAACAGGGGTGACAACAGGGGTAATGACAACAGGGTAACAACAGGGTGCTAACAGGGGTAACAACAGGCATGACAACAGGGGTAATAACAGGGGCAACAACAGGTGTGACAACAAGGCCGACTACAGGGGCGACAACAGGGGTGACAACAGGTGTGACAACAGAGGAGACAACAGGGGTGACAACAAGGACGACAACAGGGGTGACAACAGGGGTACTAACAGGGGTACCAAAGGCATGACAACAGGGGTGACAACAGGGGTAACAACAGGTGTAACAACAGGCATGACAACAGGGGTGACAACAGGCACGAACACAGGCATGACAACAGGGGTGACAACAGGGGTAACAACAGGCATGACAACAGGGGTGACAACAAGGACGACAACAGGGGTGACAACAGGCGTGACAACAGGCATGACAACAGGGGTGACAACATGCGTGACAGCAGGCATGACAACAGGGGTGACAACAGGGGTGACAACAGGCATGACAACAGGGGTGACAACAGCCATAACAACAGGGGTACTAACAGGGGTACCAAAAGGCATGACAACAGGGGTGACAACAGGGGTAACAACAGGTGTAACAACAGGCATGACAACAGGGGTGACAACAGGCACGAACACAGGCATGACAACAGGGGTGACAACAGGCATGACAACAGGGGTGACAACAGGCGTGACAACAGGCATGACAACAGGGGTACTAACAGGGGTACCAAAAGGCATGACAACAGGGGTGACAACAGGGGTAACAACAGGTGTAACAACAGGCATGACAACAGGGGTGACAACAGGCACGAACACAGGCATGACAACAGGGGTGACAACAGGCGTGACAACAGGCATGACAACAGGGGTGACAACAGGCATGACAACAGGGGTGACAACAGGGGTAACAACAGGCATGACAACAAGGATGACAACAGGGGTGACAACAGGCGTGACAACAGGGGTGGAGCCAGGTCTCCGGTAGCCTCTGGAACTGCCAATCTGCGGCCAACAAGGCAGAGTTCATCTCAGCCTATGCCTCCCTCCAGTCCCTCGACTTCTTGGCACTGACGGAAACATGGATCACCACAGATAACACTGCTACTCCTACTGCTCTCTCTTCGTCCGCCCACGTGTTCTCGCACACCCCGAGAGCTTCTGGTCAGCGGGGTGGTGGCACCGGGATCCTCATCTCTCCCAAGTGGTCATTCTCTCTTTCTCCCCTTACCCATCTGTCTATCGCCTCCTTTGAATTCCATGCTGTCACAGTTACCAGCCCTTTCAAGCTTAACATCCTTATCATTTATCGCCCTCCAGGTTCCCTCGGAGAGTTCATCAATGAGCTTGATGCCTTGATAAGCTCCTTTCCTGAGGACGGCTCACCTCTCACAGTTCTGGGCGACTTTAACCTCCCCACGTCTACCTTTGACTCATTCCTCTCTGCCTCCTTCTTTCCACTCCTCTCCTCTTTTGACCTCTCCTCTCACCTTCCCCCTACTCACAAGGCAGGCAATACGCTCGACCTCATCTTTACTAGATGCTGTTCTTCCACTAACCTCATTGCAACTCCCCTCCAAGTCTCCGACCACTACCTTGTATCCTTTTCCTCTCGCTCTCATCCAACACTTCCCACACTGCCCCTACTCGGATGGTATCGCGCCGTCCCAACCTTCGCTCTCTCTCCCCGCTACTCTCTCCTCTTCCATCCTATCATCTCTTCCCCTCTGCTCAAACCTTCTCCAACCTATCTCCTGATTCTGCCTCCTCAACCCTCCTCTCCTCCCTTTCTGCATCCTTTGACTCTCTATGTCCCCTATCCTCCAGGCCGGCTCGGTCCTCCCTCCCGCTCCGTGGCTCGACGACTCATTGCGAGCTCACAGAACAGGGCTCCGGGCAGCCGAGCGGAAATGGAGGAAAACTCGCCTCCCTGCGGACCTGGCATCCTTTCACTCCCTCCTCTCTACATTTTCCTCTTCTGTCGCTGCTGCTAAAGCCACTTTCTACCACTCTAAATTCCAAGCATCTGCCTCTAACCCTAGGAAGCTCTTTGCCACCTTCTCCTCCCTCCTGAATCCCCCCTCCTCCCTCTCTGCAGATGACTTCGTCAACCATTTTGAAAAGAAGGTCGACGACATCCGATCCTCGTTTGCTAAGTCAAACGACACCGCTGGTTCTGCTCACACTGCCCTACCCTGTGCTCTGACCTCTTTCTCCCCTCTCTCTCCAGATGAAATCTCGCGTCTTGTGACGGCCGGCCGCCCAACAACCTGCCCGCTTGACCCTATCCCCTCCTCTCTTCTCCAGACCATTTCCGGAGACCTTCTCCCTTACCACACCTCGCTCATCAACTCATCCCTGACCGCTGGCTACGTCCCTTCCGTCTTCAAGAGAGCGAGAGTTGCACCCCTTCTGAAAAACCTACACTCGATCCCTCCGATGTCAACAACTACAGACCAGTATCCCTTCTTTCTTTTCTCTCCAAAACCCTTGAACGTGCCGTCCTTGGCCAGCTCTCCCCCTATCTCTCTCAGAATGACCTTCTTGATCCAAATCAGTCAGGTTTCAAGACTAGTCATTCAACTGAGACTGCTCTTCTCTGTATCACGGAGGCGCTCCGCACTGCTAAAGCTAACTCTCTCTCCTCTGCTCTCATCCTTCTAGACCTATCGGCTGCCTTCGATACTGTGAACCATCAGATCCTCCTCTCCACCCTCTCCGAGTTGGGCATCTCCGGCGCGGCCCACGCTTGGATTGCGTCCTACCTGACAGGTCGCTCCTACCAGGTGGCGTGGCGAGAACCGTCTCCTCACCACGTGCTCTCACCACTGGTGTCCCCAGGGCTCTGTTCTAGGCCCTCTCCTATTCTCGCTATACACCAAGTCACTTGGCTCTGTCATAACCTCACATGGTCTCTCCTATCATTGCTATGCAGACGACACACAATTAATCTTCTCCTTTCCCCTTCTGATGACCAGGTGGCGAATCGCATCTCTGCATGTCTGGCAGACATATCAGTGTGGATGACGGATCACCACCTCAAGCTGAACCTCGGCAAGACGGAGCTGCTCTTCCTCCCGGGAAGGACTGCCCGTTCCATGATCTCGCCATCACGGTTGACAACTCCACTGTGTCCTCCTCCCAGAGCGCTAAGAACCTTGGCGTGATCCTGGACAACACCCTGTCGTTCTCAACTAACATCAAGGCGGTGGCCCGTTCCTGTAGGTTCATGCTCTACAACATCCGCAGAGTACGACCCTGCCTCACACAGGAAGCGGCGCAGGTCCTAATCCAGGCACTTGTCATCTCCCGTCTGGATTACTGCAACTCGCTGTTGGCTGGGCTCCCTGCCTGTGCCATTAAACCCTACAACTCATCCAGAACGCCGCAGCCCGTCTGGTGTTCAACCTTCCCAAGTTCTCTCACGTCACCCCGCTCCTCCGCTCTCTCCACTGGCTTCCAGTTGAAGCTCGCATCCGCTACAAGACCATGGTGCTTGCCTACGGAGCTGTGAGGGGAACGGCACCTCAGTACCTCCAGGCTCTGATCAGGCCCTACACCCAAACAAGGGCACTGCTCATCCACCTCTGGCCTGCTCGCCTCCCTACCACTGAGGAAGTACAGTTCCCGCTCAGCCCAGTCAAAACTGTTCGCTGCTCTGGCCCCCCAATGGTGGAACAAACTCCCTCACGACGCCAGGACAGCGGAGTCAATCACCACCTTCCGGAGACACCTGAAACCCCACCTCTTTAAGGAATACCTAGGATAGGATAAAGTAATCCTTCTCACCCCCCTTAAAAGATTTAGATGCACTATTGTAAAGTGGCTGCTCCACTGGATGTCATAAGGTGAATGCACCAATTTGTAAGTCGCTCTGGATAAGAGCGTCTGCTAAATGACTTAAATGTAAATGTAAATGGGTGACAACATGCGTGACAGCAGGCATGACAACAGGGGTGACAACAGGGGTGACAACAGGCATGACAACAGGGGTGACAACAGCCATAACAACAGGGGTACTAACAGGGGTACCAAAAGGCATGACAACAGGGGTGACAACAGGGGTAACAACAGGTGTAACAACAGGCATGACAACAGGGGTGACAACAGGCACGAACACAGGCATGACAACAGGGGTGACAACAGGCATGACAACAGGGGTGACAACAGGCGTGACAACAGGGGTAACAACAGGCATGACAACAGGGGTGACAACAGGGGTAACAACAGGCATGACAACAGGGGTGACAACAGCCATAACAACAGGGGTGACAACAGGGGTAATAACATAGGCGACAACAGAGGAGACAACAGGAGCAATAACAGGGGTGACAACAGGCATGACAAGAGAGGAGACAACAGGGGCGACAACAGGGGTGACAACAGGCGTGACAACAGAGGAGACAACAGTGGTGACAACAGGGGTAACAACAGGCATGACAACAGGGATAATAACAGGCATGACAACAGGGGTACTAACAGGGGTACCAAAAGGCATGACAACAGGGGTAATAACAGGCATGACAACAGGGGTACTAACAGGGGTACCAAAAGGCATGAAAACAGGGGTGACAACAGGCGTGACAACAGGGGTGACAACAGGGGTGACAACAGCCATGACAACAGGGGTGACAACAGGCGCGAACACAGGCATGACAACAGGGGTAACAACAGGCATGACAACAGGGGTGACAACAGGCGTGACAACAGGCATGACAACAGGGGTGACAACAGGCGTGAACACAGGCATGACAACAGGGGTAACAACAGGCATGACAACAGGGGTGACAACAGGCGTGACAACAGGCATGACAACAGGGGTGACAACAGGCGCGAACACAGACATGACAACAGGGGTAACAACAGGCATGACAACAGGGGTGACAACAGGCGTGACAACAGGGGAGACAACAGGCATGACAACAGGCATGACAACAGGGGTTACAACAGGCATGACAACAGGGATAACAACATTGGTAACAACAGGCATGGCAACAGGCATGACAACAGGGGTGACAACATGCATGACAACAGGGGTGACCACAGTGGTGACAACAGGGGCGACAACAGGGGTAACAACAGGGGTACTAACAGGGGTAACAACAGGCATGACAACAGGGGTGACAACAGGGGTAATAACAAGGCCGACAACAGGGGTGACAACAGGGGTGGTAACAGGCGTGACAACAGAGGAGACAACAGGGGTGACACAAGGACGACAACAGGGTGTGGGGGCTGTGCTTTGGCAAAGTGGGTGGGGTTTTATCCTTCCTGTTGGGCCCTGTCCGGGGGTGTCCTCGGATGGGGCCACAGTGTCTCCTGACCCCTCCTGTCTCAGCCTCCAGTATTTATGCTGCAGTAGTTTATGTGTCGGGGGGCTAGGGTCAGTTTGTTATATCTGGAGTACTTCTCCTGTCCTATTCGGTGTCTTGTGTGAATTTAAGTGTTCTCTCTCTAATTCTCTCTTTCTCTCTTTCTTTCTCTCTCTCTGAGGACCTGAGCCCTAGGACCATGCCTCAGGACTACCTGACATGATGACTCCTTGCTGTCCCCAGTCCACCTGGCCGTGCTGCTGCTCCAGTTTCAACTGTTCTGCCTTATTATTATTGGACCATGCTGGTCATTTATGAACATTTGAACATCTTGGCCATGTTCTGTTATAATCTCGACCCGGCGCAGTCAGAAGAGGACTGGGCACCCCACATAGCCTGGTTCCTCTCTAGGTTTCTTCCTAGGTTTTGGCCTTTCTAGGGAGTTTTTCCTAGCCACCGTGCTTCTACACCTGCATTGCTTGCTGTTTGGGGTTTTAGGCTGGGTTTCTGTACAGCACTTTGAGATATCAGCTGATGTACGAAGGGCTATATAAATACATTTGATTTGATTTGATTTGAACAGGGTGACAACAGGGGTGACAACAGGGATGACAATAGGGGTGACAACAGGTGTGACAACAGGCGTGACAACAGGGATGACAATAGGGGTGACAACAGAGGAGACAACAGGGGTGACAACAGGGGCGACAACAGGGGTGACAATAGGGGTGACAACAGGTGTGACAACAGGCGTGACAACAGGGATGACAATAGGGGTGACAACAGGCGTGACAACAGGGATGACAACAGGGATGACAATAGGGGTGACAACAGGGGCGACAACAAGGCCGACAACAGGGGTGACAACAGGGATGACAACAGGGGCGACAACAAGGCCGACAACAGGGGTGACAACAGGGATGACAACAGGGGTGACAATAGGGGTGACAACAGGGGCGACAACAAGGCCGACAACAGGGGTGACAACAGGGATGACAACAGGGATGACAATAGGGGTGACAATAGGGGTGACAACAGAGGAGACAACAGGGGTGACAATAGGGGTGACAACAGGGGCGACAACAAGGCCGACAACAGGGGTGACAACAGGCGTGACAACAGAGGAGACAACAAGGGTGACAACAGGCGTGACAAAAGAGGAGACAACAGAGGAGACAACAGTGGTGACAACAGGGGTGGCAAGAGGCATGACAACAGAGGAGACACCAGGGGCGACAACAGGCGTGACAACAGAGGAGACAACAAGGGTGACAACAGGCATGACAACAGAGGAGACACCAGAGGCGAAAACAGGCGTGACAACAGAGGAGACAACAAGGGTGACAACAGGCGTGACAAAAGAGGAGACAACAGAGGAGACAATAGGGGTGACAACAGGGGTGACAAAAGGGGTGGCAAGAGGCATGACAACAGAGGAGACACCAGGGGCGACAACAGGCGTGACAACAGAGGAGACAACAAGGGTGACAACAGGCGTGACAAAAGAGGAGACAACAGAGGAGACAATAGGGGTGACAAGAGGCATGACAACAGAGGAGACACCAGGGGTGACAACAGGGGTGACAACAGGGGTGACGAGGCATGACAACAGAGGAGACACCAGGGGTGACAACAGGGGCAACGAAGGCAAATTGACAGGAGCCCCAGCCATCTGCAGCAGCCATGGGGTCCTTGTGTCCCCCTGTGTCCCTCTGTCCCCTCACTCTCTCTGACTGGCCCCTGGAACCATTATCCCCCAGCCAGCTAGCACACAGTCACCGTCGGCTAATCAGGATTAGTAAGACAGGGGCAGGGTGAGAGGAATGTGACAAGGCCATGTACATAGAGAGAGGGGTAAGAGCGAGACAGAGTAAGGGTATAAGAGAGGGTCTGAAAGGTGAAAGATGGGAACAGAGGAATGAGTGTAAGATACCAGGGAGGAAGAGAGATTAGAACTGAGAGAGGTAAGCGGGGATAAGAGGGGAGTGGTTGAAAGGCCAGAGAGCATGTCAGAATGAAAGGGGACAAGATGAGAACAGATTCCAGTCTTTGGGTCGATCAAGAGAATGATGATTGCAGTGGAAGGACGGCGGAGATGGACTGGTCAAACACAGGCTCAGTTAGACAAGGAGAGAGCGGGTCTGGGTATGAATGGGAAACAGGTCGAACTGGGGGGTGAAGTTGAACGTTTCATGAACTGTGCAGTAGAGGGATGAGATGAGAAGGAGGGAAAAGGGACCAAGCAAAAGTAGCTGTATTGAGATGAAGAAATGGGGGGGGAGTCAGGGAAGAAGAGGGAAAACATGGCAGAGAACTGACACGAGAGGATCTCTATACCCATAGAGTATGACGACCAACTCCACGTCTGGTGTCTCTTTATTGTGGCACAGTGAAGGTGTGTGTGTGTGCGTTTGTGTGCGCACGTGTATTTGGGGTCATTATAAAGTGTGGCCCCTAGTCTTTCCTTGGGTCACACTCTTTCACTGCTGCCTTCCGTGCTTCCTCTGTTTAGCTTATTGACTTATTCACTCTTTCTTCTATACTCTATTCTGTCCTTCCTCTCTCCTTCTCCCACACTCCCATGTTTCCATGTCACCATGGCCTTTCTGTAGCCCAGTAAGTTGACCTGGCTGAAAGCAGGCATGCTAGAGAGAGAGAGAGAGAGAGAGAGAGAGAGAGAGAGAGAGAGAGAGAAACAGAGAGAGAGAGACAGAGAGAGAGAGAGAGAGAGAGAGAGAGAGAGAGAGATAGAGAGAGAGAGACAGAGAGAGAGAGAGAGAGAGAGAGAGAGAGAGAGAGAGAGAGAATGAGAGAGACAGAATGAGAGAGAGAGACAGAGAGAGACAGAGAGATAGAGACAGAGAGAGAGAGAGAGAGACAGAGAGAGAGACAGAGAGAGTGCCATCAAAGCAGCAAGATTTCTGACCTGTTGCCACAAGAAAAGGCAACCAGTGAAGAACAAACAGCATTGCAAATACAACCCATGTTTATTTATTTTCCCTTTTGTACTTTAACCATTTGCACATCGTTACAACACTGTATATATATATAATATGACATTTGAAATGTCTTTATTCTTCTAGAACTTTTGTGAGTGTAATGTTTACTGTTCATTTTTATTGTTTATTTCACTTTTGTATATTATCTACTTCACTTGCTTTGGCACTGTTAACATATGTTTCCCATGCCAATAAAGCCCTTGAATTTAATTGAATAGAGAGAGAGAGAGAGAGAGAGAGAGAGAGAGAGAGAGAGAGAGAGAGAGATAGAGAGAGAGAGAGAGAGATTCCACAGTGTGCCATCACAGCAGCAATATTTGTGACCTGTTGCCACGAGAAAAGGGCAACCAGTGAAGAACAAACACCATTGTAAATACAACCCATATTTATGCTTATTCATTTTATCTTGTGTCCTTTAACTATTTGTACATTGTATAAATATAATAATATTTGTAATGTCTTTACTGTTTTGAAACTTCTGTATGTGTAATGTTTACTGTTAATTTTTGTTGTTTTTCACTTTATATATTCACTTTGTATGTTGTCTACCTCACTTGCTTTGGCAATGTTAACACATGTTTCCCATGCCAATAAAGCCCCTTGAATTGAATTGAATTGAATTGAGAGAGAGAGAGAGAGAGAGAGAGAGCAGTGTGGAAGTCCAGAATACTACTAGATTAAACATCTGATCAGGGCAAATGTTATATTACAGTATACAGATAAATATACTCATATAAACTGAGTCAAATAATTAAGTTATGTTCGACTCTGTTCTCCTCTCCTCTGTTCTCCTCTCCTCGGTTCTCCTCTCCTCTGTTCTCCTCTCCTCTGTTCTCCTATCCTCTACTCTCCTCTATTCTACTCTCCTCTACTTTACTCTCTTCTGTTCTCCTCTACTCTCCTCTACTCTCCTCTCCTCTGTTCTCCTCTACTCTCATCTCCTCTGTTCTCCTCTCCTCTATTCTACTCTCCTCTCCTCTACTCTCCTCTATTCTACTCTCCTCTATTCTACTCTCCTCTATTCTCCTCTCCTCTATTCTCCTCTCCTCTGTTCTCCTCGCCTCTATTCTACACTCCTCTCCTCTATTCTACTCTCCTCTATTCTACTCTCCTCTATTCTCCTCTCCTATATTCTCCTCTCCTCTATTCTACTCTCCTCTACTCTCCTCTATTCTACTCTCCTCCATTCTCCTCTCCTCTATTCTACTCTCCTCTATTCTCCTCTACTCTCCTCTATTCTACTCTCCTCTACTCTCATCTGTTCTCCTTTGTTCTCCTCTACTCTCCACTACGCTCCTCTACGTTCCTTTGTTCTCCTCTATTCTCCTCTCTTCTCCTCTCCTCTACGCTCCTCTGTTCTCCTCTACTCTCTTCTCTTCTCCTCCTACACCTCCTTTGTTCTCCTCTACTCTCCTCTGTTCTCCTCTCCTCTAAGCTCCTCTGCTCTCCTCTAAGCTTCTCTGGTCTCCTCTCCTCCAAGCTCCTCTGTTCTCCTCTTCTCAACTCTACTGTCCTCTGTTCTCCTCTCCTCTACTCTACTCTCCTCTCCTCTACTCTACTCTCCTCTGTTCTCCTCTCCTCTACTGTCCTCTGTTCTACTCTACTCTCCTCTGTTCTCCTCTCCTCTGTTCTCCTCTACTCTCCTCTCCTCTGTTCTCCTCTATTCTACTCTCCTCTACTCTCCTCTATTCTACTCTCCTCTATTCTACTCTCCTCTATTCTACTCTCCTCTACTCTCCTCTGTTCTCCTCTCCTCAACCTCCTTTGTTCTCCTTACCTGTAAGCTCCTATGTTCTCCTCTCCTCTGTTCTCCTCTCATCTATGCTCCTTTGTTCTCCTCTACTCTCCTCTGTTCTCCTCTCCTCTACGTTCCTTTGTTCTTCTCTATTCTCCTCTGTTCTTCTCTACTGTCCTCTCATCTGTTCTCATCTACTCTCCTCTGTTCTCCTCTGTTCTCCTCTCCTCTACTCACCTCTGTTCTCCTCTCATCTGTTCTCCTCTACTCTGTTCTCCTCTGTTATCCTCCACTCTCCTCTGTTCTCCTATGTTCTCTTCTCTGCTCCAGTACGCTCCTTTGATCTCCTCTCCTCTGTTCTCCTCTCCTTTATTCTCCTCTGTTCTCATCTCCTCTGTTCTCTTCTCCTCTGCTCTCCTCTCCTCTGTTCTCCTATGTTCTCTTCTCTTCTCCTGTACGCTCCTTTGATCTCCTCTCCTCTCCTCTGTTCTCCTCTCCTTTATTCTCCTCTGTTGTCCTCTGTTCTCCTCTCCTCTGTTCTCCTCTCCTCTACTCTCCTCTCCTCTGTTCTCCTATGTTCTCTTCTCTTCTCCTCTACGCTCCTTTGATCTCCTCTCCTCTCCTCTGTTCTCCTCTCCTCTATTCTACTCTCCTCTATTCTCCTCTCCTCTCCTCTATTCTACTCTCCTCTACTCTCCTCTATTCTATTCTCCTCTACTCTCATCTGTTCTCCTTTGTTCTCCTCTACTCTCCACTGTTCTCCTCTCCTCTACGTTCCTTTGTTCTCCTCTATTCTGCTCTGTTCTCCTCTCCTCTACGCTCCTCTGTTCTCCTCTACTCTCTTCTCTTCTCCTCTCCTCTACGCTCCTTTGTTCTCCTCTACTCTCCTCTGTTCTCCTCTCCTCTAAGCTCCTCTGTTCTCCTCTAAGCTTCTGTTTTCTCCTCTCCTCTAAGCTCCTCTGCTCTCCTCTAAGCTTCTCTGGTCTCCTCTCCTCCAAGCTCCTCTGTTCTCCTCTTCTCAACTCTACTGTCCTCTGTTCTCCTCTCCTCTACTCTACTCTCCTCTCCTCTCCTCTACTCTCCTCTGTTCTCCTCTACTCTCCTCTGTTCTCCTCTCCTCTACTGTCCTCTGTTCTACTCTACTCTCCTCTGTTCTCCTCTCCTCTGTTCTCCTCTACTCTCCTCTCCTCTGTTCTCCTCTCCTCTACTGTCCTCTGTTCTACTCTACTCTCCTCTGTTCTCCTCTCCTCTGTTCTCCTCTACTCTCCTCTCCTCTGTTCTCCTCTATTCTATTCTACTCTCCTCTACTCTCCTCTATTCTACTCTCCTCTATTCTACTCTCCTCTATTCTCCTCTACTCTCCTCTGTTCTCCTCTCCTCAACCTCCTTTGTTCTCCTTACCTGTAAGCTCCTATGTTCTCCTCTCCTCTGTTCTCCTCTCCTCTATGCTCCTTTGTTCTCCTCTACTCTCCTCTGTTCTCCTCTCCTCTACGTTCCTTTGTTCTTCTCTATTCTCCTCTGTTCTTCTCTACTGTCCTCTCATCTGTTCTCTCTACTCTCCTCTGTTCTCCTCTGTTCTCCTCTCCTCTACTCACCTCTGTTCTCCTCTCATCTGTTCTCCTCTGTTCTCCTCTGCTCTCCTCTACTCTCATCTGCTCTCCTCTATGTTCTCTGTTCTCCTCTGTTATCCTCCACTCTCCTCTGTTCTCCTATGTTCCTTCTCTGCTCCAGTACTCCTTTGATCTCCTCTCCTCTGTTCTCCTCTCCTTTATTCTCCTCTGTTTCTCATCTCCTCTGTTCTCCTCTCCTCTGCTCTCCTCTCCTCTGTTCTCCTATGTTTCTCTTCTCTTCTCCTGTACGCTCCTTTGATCTCCTCTCCTCTCCTCTGTTTTCCTCTCCTTTATTTCTCCTCTGTTGTCCTCTGTTCTCATCTCCTCTGTTCTCCTCTCCTCTGTTCTCCTCTCCTCTCTACTCTCCTCTGTTCTCCTCTCCTCTGTTCTATGTTCTCTCTCTCTTCTCCTCTACGCTCCTTTGATCTCCTCTACTCTCATCTGTTCTCCTTTGTTCTCCTCTACTCTCCACTGTTCTCCTCTCCTCTACGTTCCTTTGTTCTCCTCTATTCTGCTCTGTTCTCCTCTCCTCTACGCTCCTCTGTTCTCCTCTACTCTCTTCTCTTCTCCTCTCCTCTACGCTCCTTTGTTCTCCTCTACTCTCCTCTGTTCTCCTCTCCTCTAAGCTCCTCTGTTCTCCTCTAAGCTTCTGTTTTCTCCTCTCCTCTAAGCTCCTCTGCTCTCCTCTAAGCTTCTCTGGTCTCCTCTCCTCCAAGCTCCTCTGTTCTCCTCTTCTCAACTCTACTGTCCTCTGTTCTCCTCTCCTCTACTCTACTCTCTCCTCTCCTCTACTCTACTCTCCTCTGTTCTCCTCTACTCTCCTCTGTTCTCTCTCCTCTCTACTGTCCTCTGTTCTACTCTACTCTCCTCTGTTCTCCCTCTCCTCTGTTCTCCTCTACTCTCCTCTCCTCTGTTCTCCTCTCCTCTACTGTCCTCTGTTCTACTCTACTCTCCTCTGTTCTCCTCTCCTCTGTTCTCCTCTACTCTCCTCTCCTCTGTTCTCCTCTATTCTATTCTACTCTCCTCTACTCTCCTCTATTCTACTCTCCTCTATTCTACTCTCCTCTATTCTACTCTCCTCTACTCTCCTCTGTTCTCCTCTCCTCAACCTCCTTTGTTCTCCTTACCTGTAAGCTCCTATGTTCTCCTCTCCTCTGTTCTCCTCTCCTCTATGCTCCTTTGTTCTCCTCTACTCTCTCCTCTGTTCTCTCCTCTCCTCTACGTTCCTTTGTTCTTCTCTATTCTCCTCTGTTCTTCTCTACTGTCCTCTCATCTGTTCTCCTCTACTCTCCTCTGTTCTCCTCTGTTCTCCTCTCCTCTACTCACCTCTGTTCTCCTCTCATCTGTTCTCCTCTGTTCTCCTCTGCTCTCCTCTACTCTCATCTGCTCTCCTCTACTCTGTTCTCCTCTGTTATCCTCCACTCTCCTCTGTTCTCCTATGTTCTCTTCTCTGCTGCAGTACGCTCCTTTGATCTCCTCTCCTCTGTTCTCCTCTCCTTTATTCTCCTCTGTTCTCATCTCCTCTGTTCTCCTCTCCTCTGCTCTCCTCTCCTCTGTTCTCCTATGTTCTCTTCTCTTCTCCTGTACGCTCCTTTGATCTCCTCTCCTCTCCTCTGTTTTCCTCTCCTTTATTCTCCTCTGTTGTCCTCTGTTCTCATCTCCTCTGTTCTCCTCTCCTCTGTTCTCCTCTCCTCTACTCTCCTCTGTTCTCCTCTCCTCTGTTCTCCTATGTTCTCTTCTCTTCTCCTCTACGCTCCTTTGATCTCCTCTCCTCTCCTCTGTTCTCCTCTCCTCTATTCTACTCTCCTCTATTCTCCTCTCCTCTATTCTACTCTCCTCTATTCTATTCTCCTCTACTCTCATCTGTTCTCCTTTGTTCTCCTCTACTCTCCACTGTTCTCCTCTCCTCTACGTTCCTTTGTTCTCCTCTATTCTGCTCTGTTCTCCTCTCCTCTACGCTCCTCTGTTCTCCTCTACTCTCTTCTCTTCTCCTCTCCTCTACGCTCCTTTGTTCTCCTCTACTCTCCTCTGTTCTCCTCTCCTCTAAGCTCCTCTGTTCTCCTCTAAGCTTCTGTTTTCTCCTCTCCTCTAAGCTCCTCTGCTCTCCTCTAAGCTTCTGTTTTCTCCTCTCCTCTAAGCTCCTCTGCTCTCCTCTAAGCTTCTCTGGTCTCCTCTCCTCCAAGCTCCTCTGTTCTCCTCTTCTCAACTCTACTGTCCTCTGTTCTCCTCTACTCTCCTCTGTTCTCCTCTCCTCTACTGTCCTCTGTTCTACTCTACTCTACTCTCCTCTCCTCTCCTCTACTCTCCTCTGTTCTCCTCTACTCTCCTCTGTTCTCCTCTCCTCTACTGTCCTCTGTTCTACTCTACTCTCCTCTGTTCTCCTCTCCTCTGTTCTCCTCTACTCTCCTCTCCTCTGTTCTCCTCTCCTCTACTGTCCTCTGTTCTAATCTACTCTCCTCTGTTCTCCTCTCCTCTGTTCTCCTCTACTCTCCTCTCCTCTGTTCTCCTCTATTCTATTCTACTCTCCTCTACTCTCCTCTATTCTACTCTCCTCTATTCTACTCTCCTCTATTCTACTCTCCTCTACTCTCCTCTGTTCTCCTCTCCTCAACCTCCTTTGTTCTCCTTACCTGTAAGCTCCTATGTTCTCCTCTCCTCTGTTCTCCTCTCCTCTATGCTCCTTTGTTCTCCTCTACTCTCCTCTGTTCTCCTCTCCTCTACGTTCCTTTGTTCTTCTCTATTCTCCTCTGTTCTTCTCTACTGTCCTCTCATCTGTTCTCCTCTACTCTCCTCTGTTCTCCTCTGTTCTCCTCTCCTCTACTCACCTCTGTTCTCCTCTCATCTGTTCTCCTCTGTTCTCCTCTGCTCTCCTCTACTCTCATCTGCTCTCCTCTACTCTGTTCTCCTCTGTTATCCTCCACTCTCCTCTGTTCTCCTATGTTCTCTTCTCTGCTCCAGTCCGCTCCTTTGATCTCCTCTCCTCTGTTCTCCTCTCCTTTATTCTCCTCTGTTCTCATCTCCTCTGTTCTCCTCTCCTCTGCTCTCCTCTCCTCTGTTCTCCTATGTTCTCTTCTCTTCTCCTGTACGCTCCTTTGATCTCCTCTCCTCTCCTCTGTTTTCCTCTCCTTTATTCTCCTCTGTTGTCCTCTGTTCTCATCTCCTCTGTTCTCCTCTCCTCTGTTCTCCTCTCCTCTACTCTCCTCTGTTCTCCTCTCCTCTGTTCTCCTATGTTCTCTTCTCTTCTCCTCTACGCTCCTTTGATCTCCTCTCCTCTCCTCTGTTCTCCTCTCCTCTATTCTACTCTCCTCTATTCTCCTCTCCTCTATTCTACTCTCCTCTACTCTCCTCTATTCTATTCTCCTCTACTCTCATCTGTTCTCCTTTGTTCTCCTCTACTCTCCACTGTTCTCCTCTCCTCTACGTTCCTTTGTTCTCCTCTATTCTGCTCTGTTCTCCTCTCCTCTACGCTCCTCTGTTCTCCTCTACTCTCTTCTCTTCTCTTCTCCTCTACGCTCCTTTGTTTCTCCTCTACTCTCCTCTGTTCTCCTCTCCTCTAGCTCCTCTGTTCTCCTCTAAGCTTCTGTTTTCTCCTCTCCTCTAGCTCCTCTGCTCTCCTCTGCTTCTGTTTTCTCCTCTCCTCTAAGCTCCTCTGCTCTCCCTAAGCTTCTCTGGTCTCCTCTCCTCCAAGCTCCTCTGTTCTCCTCTTCTCAACTCTACTGTCCTCTGTTCTCTCTCTCTACTCTACTCTCCTCTCCTCTCCTCTCCTCTCCTCTGTTCTCCTCTACTCTTCTCTGTTCTCCTCTCCTCTACTGTCCTCTGTTCCTCTACTCTCCTCTGTTCTCCTCTCCTCTGTTCTCCTCTACTCTACTCTCCTCTCCTCTGTTCTCCTCTCCTCTACTGTCCTCTGTTGGCTCTCTCTCCTCTGTCCTCTCCTCTGTTCTCTCCTCTCTCCTCTCCTCTATTCTACTCTCCTCTACTCTCCTCTATTCTACTCTCCTCTATTCTACTCTCCTCTATTCTACTCTCCTCTACTCTCCTCTGTTCTCCTCTCCTCAACCTCCTTTGTTCTCCTTACCTGTAAGCTCCTATGTTCTCCTCTCCTCTGTTCTCCCTCCTCTATGCTCCTTTGTTCTCTCCTCTCCTCTGTTCTCCTCTCCTCTACGTTCCTTTGTTCTTCTCTATTCTCTCTGTTCTTCTCTACTGTCCTCTCATCTGTTCTCCTCTACTCTCCTCTGTTCTCCTCTGTTCTCCTCTCTCTACTCACCTCTGTTCTCCTCTCCATCTGTTCTCCTCTGTTCTCCTCTGCTCTCCTCTCCTCTACTCTCATCTGCTCTCCTCTACTCTGTTCTCCTCTGTTATCCTCCACTCTCCTCTGTTCTCCTATGTTCTCTTTCTGCTCCAGTACGCTCCTTTGATCTCCTCTCCTCTGTTCTCTCTCTCCTTTATTCTCCCTCTTTCTCCTCTCCTCTGCTCTCCTCTCCTCTGTTCTCTCTATGTTCTCTTCTCTTCTCCTGTACGCTCCTTTGATCTCCTCTCCTCTCCTCTGTTTTCCTCTCCTTTATTCTCCTCTGTTGTCCTCTGTTCTCATCTCCTCTATTTCTCCTCTCCTCTGTTCTCCTCTCCTCTACTCTCCTGTTTCTCCTCTCCTCTGTTCTCTATGTTCTCTTCTCTTCTCCTCTCGCTCCTTTGATCTCCTCTCCTCTCCTCTGTTCTCCTCTCCTCTATTCTACTCTCCTCTATTCTCCTCTCTCTCTATTCTACTCTCCTCTACTCTCCTCTATTCTATTCTCCTCTACTCTCATCTGTTCTCCTTTGTTCTCCTCTACTCTCCACTGTTCTCCTCTCCTCCCTACGTTCCTTTGTTCTCCTCTCTATTCTGCTCTGTTCTCCTCTCCTCTACGCTCCTCTGTTCTCCTCTACTCTCTTCTCTTCTCCTCTCCTCTACGCTCCTTTGTTCTCCTCTACTCTCCTCTGTTTCCTCTCTCTAAGCTCCTCTGTTCTCCTCTAAGCTTCTGTTTTCTCCTCTCCTCTAGCTCCTCTGCTCTCCTCTAAGCTTCTGTTTTCTCCTCTCCTCTAAGCTCCTCTGCCTCTCCTCTAAGTTCTCTGGTCTCCTCTCCTCCAAGCTCCTCTGTTCTCTCTTCTCAACTCTACTGTCCTCTGTTCTCCTCTCCTCTCTCTCTCTCTCCTCCTCTCCTCTACTCTCCTCTGTTCCTCTCCTCTACTCTTCTCTGTTCTCCTCCTCTCTACTGTCCTCTGTTCTACTCTACTCTCCTCTGTTCTCCTCTCCTCTGTTCTCCTCTACTCTCCTCTCCTCTGTTCTCCTCTCCTCTACTGTCCTCTGTTCTACTCTCTCTCCTCTGTTCTCCCTCCTCTGTTCTCCTCTACTCTCCTCTCCTCTATTCTACTCTCCTTTACTCTCCTCTATTCTACTCTCCTCTATTCTACTCTCCTCTATTCTCTCTCCTCTACTCTCCTCTGTTCTCCTCTCCTCAACCTCCTTTGTTCTCCTTACCTGTAAGCTCCTATGTTCTCCTCCTCTGTTCTCCTCTCCTCTATGCTCCTTTGTTCTCCTCTACTCTCCTCTGTTCTCCTCTCCTCTACGTTCCTTTGTTCTTCTCTATTCTCCTCTGTTCTTCTCTACTGTCCTCTCATCTGTTCTCCTCTACTCTCCTCTGTTCTCCTCTGTTCTCCTCTCCTCTACTCACCTCTGTTCTCCTCTCATCTGTTCTCCTCTGTTCTCCTCTGCTCTCCTCTCCTCTACTCTCATCTGCTCTCCTCTACTCTGTTCTCCTCTGTTATCCTCCACTCTCCTCTGTTCTCCTATGTTCTCTTCTCTGCTCCAGTACGCTCCTTTGATCTCCTCTCCTTTATTCTCCTCTGTTCTCCTCTCCTCTGCTCTCCTCTCCTCTGTTCTCCTATGTTCTCTTCTCTTCTCCTGTACGCTCCTTTGATCTCCTCTCCTCTCCTCTGTTTTCCTCTCCTTTATTCTCCTCTGTTGTCCTCTGTTCTCATCTCCTCTGTTCTCCTCTCCTCTGTTCTCCTCTCCTCTGTTCTCCTCTCCTCTACTCTCCTCTGTTCTCCTCTCCTCTGTTCTCCTATATTTCTCTTCTCTTCTCTCCCTCGCTCCTTTGATCTCCTCTCCTCTCCTCTGTTCTCCTCTCCCTCTCCTCTATTCTCCTCTATTCTATTCTCTCCTCTCATCTGTTCTCCTTTGTTCTCCTCTACTCTCCACTGTTCTCCTCTCCTCTCCTCTTTGTTCTCCTCTATTCTGCTCTGTTCTCCTCTCCTCTACGCTCCTCTGTTCTCCTCTACTCTCTTCTCTTCTCCTCTCCTCTCGCTCCTTTGTTTTCCTCTACTCTCCTCTGTTCTCCTCTCCTCTAAGCTCCTCTGTTCTCCTCTATTCTGTTTTCTCCTCTCCTCTAAGCTCCTCTGCTCTCCTCTAAGCTTCTCTGGTCTCCTCTCCTCCAAGCTCCTCTGTTCTCCTCTTCTCAACTCTACTCCTCTGTTCTCCTCTCTCTCTACTCTCCTCTCTCTCCTCTACTCTCCTCTGTTCTCCTCTACTCTCCTCTGTTCTCCTCTCCTCCTACTGTCCTCTGTTCTCTCCTACTCTCCTCTGTTCTCCTCTCCTCTGTTCTCCTCTACTCTCCTCCTCTGTTCTCCTCTCCTCTACTGTCCTCTGTTCTACTCTACTCTCCTCTGTTCTCCTCTCCTCTGTTCTCCTCTACTCTCCTCTCCTCTGTTCTCCTCTCTCTCCTCTACTCTCCTCT
This sequence comes from Oncorhynchus nerka, assembly GCF_034236695.1. Classification (NCBI taxonomy): domain Eukaryota; kingdom Metazoa; phylum Chordata; class Actinopteri; order Salmoniformes; family Salmonidae; genus Oncorhynchus; species Oncorhynchus nerka. The sequence continues at coordinate 15,716,217 of NC_088424.1, read as the reverse complement.
ATTCTACTCTCCTCTATTCTACTCTCCTCTATTCTACTCTCCTCTACTCTCCTATGTTCTCCTCTCCCCTCAACCTCATTTGTTCTCCTTACCTGTAAGCTCCTATGTTCTCCTCTCCTCTGTTCTCCTCTCTCTATGCTCCTTTGTTCTCCTCTACTCTCCCTCTGTTCTCCCTCTCGTTCCTTTGTTCTCTATTCTCCTCTGTTCTTTCTACTGTCCTCTCATCTGTTCTCCTCTACTCTCCTGTTCTCCTCTGTTTCTCCTCTCCTCTACTCACCTCTGTTCTCCTCTCATCTGTTCTCCTCTGTTCTCCTCTGCTCTCTCCTCTACTCTCATCTGCTCTCCCTACTCTGTTCTCCTCTGTTATCCTCCACTCCTCTGTTCTCCTATGTTCTCTTCTCTGCTCCAGTACGCTCCTTTGATCTCTCTCTCCTCTGTTCTCCTCTCCTTTATTCTCCTCTGTTCTCATCTCCTCTGTTCTCCTCTCCTCTGCTCTCCTCTCCTCTGTTCTCCTATGTTCTCTTCTCTTCTCCTGTACGCTCCTTTGATCTCCCTCCTCTCCTCTGTTTCTCCTCTTTATTCTCCTCTGTTGTCCTCTGTTCTCATCTCCTCTGTTCTCTCTCCTCTGTTCTCCTCTCCTCTGTTCTCCTCTCCTCTACTCTCCTCTGTTTTCCTCTCCTCTGTTCTCCTATGTTCTCTTCTCTCTTCTCCTCTACCGCTCTTTGATCTCCTCTCCTCTCCTCTGTACTCCTCTCCTCTATTCTACTCTCCTCTATTCTCCTCTCCTCTCCTCTATTCTGCTCTCCTCTATTCTATTCTCTCTACTCTCATCTGTTCTCCTTGTTCTCCTCTACTCTCCTCTGCTCTCCTCTCCTCTGTTCTCCTATGTTCTCTTCTCTTCTCCTGTACGCTCCTTTGATCTCCTCTCTCTCCTCTGTTTTCCTCTCCTTTATTCTCCTCTGTAAGCTCCTCTGTTCTCATCTCCTCTGTTCTCCTCTCCTCTGTTCTCCTCTCCTCTGTTCTCCTCTCCTCTACTCTCCTCTGTTCTCCTCTCCTCTGTTCTCCTATGTTCTCTTCTCTTCTCCTCTACGCTCCTTTGATCTCCTCTCCTCTCCTCTGTTCTCCTCTCCTTTATTCTCCTCTGTTCTCATCTCCTCTCCTCTGTTCTCCTCTCCTCTGTTCTCCTCTCCTCTGTTCTCCTCTACTCTGTTATCCTCCACTCTCCTCTGTTCTCCTATGTTCTCTTCTCCTCTACGCTCCTTTGATCTCCTCTCCTCTCCTCTCTTCTCTTCTCCTCTATTCTCCTCTGTTTTCCTCTATTCTCCTCTCCCCTGTTCTCCTCTACTCACCTCTGTTCTCCTCTCCTCTGTTCTCCTCTACTCTGTTTTCCTCTACTCTCCTCTGTTCTCCTCTGCTCTGCTCTCCTCTACTCTCCTCTGTTCTCCTCTACTCTGTTCTCCTCTGTTCTCCTTTACTCTGTTCTCCTCTGTTCTCCTTTACTCTGTTCTCCTCTACTCTCCTCTGTTCTCCTCTGCTCTGCTCTCCTCTACTCTCATCTGTTCTCCTCTACTCTATTCTCCTCTGTTCTCCTCTGCTCTGTTCTCCTCTCCTCTGTTCTCATATGTTCTCTTCTCTTCTCCTCTACGCTCCTTTGATCTCCTCTCTTCTCCTCTGTTCTCCTCTGTTCTCATCTCCTCTCCTCTCTTCTGCTCTCCTCTGTTCTCCTCTACTCTGTTCTCCTCTGTTATCCTCCACTCTCCTCTGTTTTCATATGTTCTCTTCTCCTCTACGCTCCTTTGATCTCCTCTCCTCTCCTCTGTTCTCCTCTCCTCTATTCTCCTCTGTTCTCCTATGTTCTCCTCTCCTCTGTTCTCCTCTACTCTCTACTCTCCTCTGCTCTCCTCTCTTCTGTTCTCCTCTACTCTCCTCTTCTCCTCTCCCTCCTCTCTTCTCTTCTCCTCTATTCTCCTCTGTTTTCTCTATTCTCCTCTCCTCTGTTCTCCCTCTCACCTCTGTTCTCCTCTCCTCTGTTCTCCTCTACTCTGTTTTCCTCTACTCTCCTCTGTTCTCCTCTATTCTACTCTCTCTACTCTCCTCTGTTCTCCCCTCTACTCTGTTCTCCTCTGTTCTCCTTACTCTGTTCTCCTCTACTCTCCTCTGTTCTACTCTGCTCTGCTCTCCTCTACGCTCCTCTGTTCTCCTCTACTCTCTTCTCTTCTCCTCTCCTCTATGCTCCTTTGTTCTCCTCTACTCTCCTCTGTTATCCTCTCCTCTAAGCTCCTCTGTTCTCCTCTAAGCTTCTGTTTTCTCCTCTCCTCTAAGCTCCTCTGCTCTCCTCTAAGCTTCTCTGGTCTCCTCTCCTCCAAGCTCCTCTGTTCTCCTCTTCTCAACTCTACTGTCCTCTGTTCTCCTCTCCTCTACTCTACTCTCCTCTCCTCTCCTCTACTCTCCTCTGTTCTCCTCTACTCTCCTCTGTTCTCCTCTCCTCTACTGTCCTCTGTTCTACTCTACTCTCCTCTGTTCTCCTCTCCTCTGTTCTCCTCTACTCTCCTCTCCTCTGTTCTCCTCTATTCTACTCTCCTCTACTCTCCTCTATTCTACTCTCCTCTATTCTACTCTCCTCTATTCTACTCTCCTCTACTCTCCTCTGTTCTCCTCTCCTCAACCTCCTTTGTTCTCCTTACCTGTAAGCTCCTATGTTCTCCTCTCCTCTGTTCTCCTCTCCTCTATGCTCCTTTGTTCTCCTCTACTCTCCTCTGTTCTCCTCTCCTCTACGTTCCTTTGTTCTTCTCTATTCTCCTCTGTTCTTCTATACTGTCCTCTCATCTGTTCTCTCTACTCTCCTCTGTTCTCCTCTGTTCTCCTCTCCTCTACTCACCTCTGTTCTCCTCTCATCTGTTCTCCTCTGTTCTCTCTGCTCTCTCTACTCTCATCTGCTCTCCTCTACTCTGTTCTCCTCTGTTATCCTCCACTCTCCTCTGTTCTCCTATGTTCCCTTCTCTGCTCCAGTACGCTCCTTTGATCTCCTCTCTCTGTTCTCCTCTCCTTTATTCTCCTCTGTTCTCATCTCCTCTGTTCTCCTCTCCTCTGCTCTCTCTCCTCTGTTCTCCTATGTTCTCTTCTCCTGTACGCTCCTTTGATCTCCCTCTCCTCTCCTCTGTTTTCCTCTCCTTTATTCTCCTCTGTTGCCCTCTGTTCTCATCTCCTCTGTTCTCCTCTCCTCTGTTCTCCTCTCCTCTATTTCTCTCTCTCTACTCTCCTCTGTTCTCCTCCTCTGTTCTCCTATGTTCTCTTCTCTTCTCCTCCGTTCTCCTTTGTTCTCCTCTCCTCTCTGTTCTCCTCTCCTTTATTCTCCTCTGTTGTTCTCATCTCCTCTCCTCTGTTCTCCTCTCCTCTGTTCTCCTCTCCTCTGCTCTCCTCTACTCTCTCCTCTGTTCTCCTCTACTCTGTTCTCCTCTGTTCTCCTTTACTCTGTTCTCCTCACTCTCTCTGTTCTCCCTCTGCTCTGCTCTCCTCTACTCTCATCTGTTCTCCTCTACTCTATTCTCCTCTGTTCTCTCTGCTCTGTTCTCCTCTCCTCTGTTCTCATATGTTCTCTTCTCTTCTCCTCTACGCTCCTTTGATCTCCCCTCTCTTCTCCTCTGTTCTCCTCTGTTCTCATCTCCCTCCTCTGTTCTCTCTCTCTGTTCTCCTCTCCTCTGCTCTCCTCTACTCTCCTCTGTTCTCCTCTACTCTGTTCTCCTCTGTTCTCCTTTACTCTGTTCTCCTCTACTCTCCTCTGTTCTCCTCTGCTCTGCTCTCCTCTACTCTCATCTGTTCTCCTCTACTCTATTCTCCTCTGTTCTCCTCTGCTCTGTTCTCCTCTCCTCTGTTCTCATATGTTCTCTTCTCTTCTCCTCTACGCTCCTTTGATCTCCTCTCTTCTCCTCTGTTCTCCTCTGTTCTCATCTCCTCTCCTCTCTTCTGCTCTCCTCTATTCTCCTCTACTCTGTTCTCCTCTGTTATCCTCCACTCTCCTCTGTTTTCATATGTTCTCTTCTCCTCTACGCTCCTTTGATCTCCTCTCCTCTCTTCTCTTCTCCTCTATTCTCCTCTGTTTTCCTCTATTCTTCTCCCTGTTCTCCTCTACTCACCTCTGTTCTCCTCTCCTCTGTTCTCTCCTCACTCTGTTTTTCCTCTACTCTCTCCTCTGTTCTCCCTCTGCTCTGCTCTCCTCTACTCTCCTCTGTTCTCCTCTACTCTGTTCTCCTCTGTTCTCCTTTACTCTGTTCTCCTCTGTTCTCCTTTACTCTGTTCTCCTCTACTCTCTCTGTTCTCCTCTGCTCTGCTCTCCTCTCTCATCTGTTCTCCTCTACTCTATTCTCCTCTGTTCTCCTCTGCTCTGTTCTCCTCTCATCTGTTCTCATATGTTCTCTTCTCTTCTCCTCTACGCTCCTTTGATCTCCTCTCTTCTCCTCTGTTCTCCTCTGTTCTCATCTCCTCTCCTCTGTTCTCCTCTCCTCTGTTCTCCTCTCCTCTGCTCTCCTCTACTCTCCTCTGTTCTCCTCTACTCTGTTCTCCTCTGTTCTCCTTTACTCTGTTCTCCTCTACTCTCCTCTGTTCTCCTCTGCTCTGCTCTCCTCTACTCTCATCTGTTCTCCTCTACTCTATTCTCCTCTGTTCTCCTCTGCTCTGTTCTCCTCTCCCCTCTGTTCTCATATGTTCTCTTCTCTTCTCCTCTACTCCTTTGATCTCTCTCTTCTCCTGTTCTCCTCTGTTCTCATCTCCTCTCCTCTCTTCTGCTCTCCTCTATTCTACTCTACTCTGTTCTCCTCTGTTATCCTCCACTCTCCTCTGTTTTCATATGTTCTCTTCTCCTCTACGCTCCTTTGATCTCTCTCCTCTCTTCTCTTCTCCTCTATTCTCCTCTGTTTCCTCTATTCTCCTCTCCCCTGTTCTCCTCTACTCACCTCTGTTCTCCTCTCCTGTTCTCCTCTACCTGTTTTCCTCTACTCTCCTCTGTTCTCCTCTGCTCTGCTCTCCCTCTACTCCTCTCTGTTCTCCTCTGTTCTCCTCTGTTCTCCTCTGTTCTCCCCTTTACTCTGTTCTCCTCTGTTCTCCTTTACTCTGTTTCTCCTCTACTCTCCTCTGTTCTCCTCCTCTGCTCTCTCTCTCATCTGTTCTCCTCTACTCTATTCTCCTCTGTTCTCCTCTGCTCTGTTCTCCTCTCATCTGTTCTCATATGTTCTCTTCTCTTCTCCTCTACGCTCCTTTTGATCTCCTCTCTTCTCCTCTGTTCTCTCTGTTCTCATCTCCTCTCCTCTCTTCTGCTCTCCTCTCTGTTCTCCTCTACTCTGTTCTCCTCTGTTATCCTCCACTCTCCTCTGTTTTCATATGTTCTCTTCTACGCTCCTTTGATCTCCTCCTCTCCTCTGTTCTCCTCTCCTCTATTCTCCTCTGTTCTCCTATGTTCTCCTCTCCTCTGTTCTCCTCTACTCTCTACTCTCCTCTGCTCTCCTCTCCTCTGTTCTCTCTACTCTCCTCTGTTCTCCTCTATTTCTCCTCTCCTCTGTTCTCCTCTACTCACCTCTGTTCTCCTCTCCTCTGTTCTCCTCTACTCTGTTTTTCTACTCTCCTCTGTTCTCCTCTGCTCTGCTCTCCTCTACTCTCCTCTGTTTCTCCTCTCTCTGTTCTCCTCTGTTCTCCTTTACTCTGTTCTCCTCTCTCTCCTCTGTTCTACTCTGTCTGCTCTCCTCCCTCCTCTGATCCTCCTCTCTTCTCTTCTCCTCTCCTCCTCCTTTGATCTCCTCTCCTCTTCTTCTCCTCTATTCTCCTCTGTTTTCCTCTATTCTCCTCTCCCTGTTCTCCTCTACTCACCTCTGTTCTCCTCTCCTCTGTTCTCCTCTCTCTGTTTCTCTCTCTCTCTGTTCTCCTCTGCTCTGCTCTTCTACTCTCCTCTGTTCTCTCTACTCTGTTCTCCTCTGTTTCTCCTTTACTCTGTTCTCCTCTGTTCTCCTTTACTCTGTTCTCCTCTCTACTCTCCTCTGTTCTCCTCTGCTCTGCTCTCCTCTATTCTCATCTGTTTCTCCTCTACTCTATTCTCCTCTGTTCTCCTCTGACACTCCTCTGTTCTCCTCTCATCTGTTCTCATATGTTCTCTTCTCTTCTCCTCACGCTCCTTTGATCTCCTCTCTTCTCCTCTGTTCTCCTCTGTTCTCATCTCCTCTCCTTCTGCTCTCTCTGTTCTCCTCTACTGTTCCTCTGTTATCCTCCACTCTCCTCTGTTTTCATATGTTCTCTTCCTCTCGCTCCTTTGATCTCCTCTCCTCTCCTCTGTTCTCCTCTCCTCTATTCTCCTCTGTTCTCCTATGTTCTCCTCTCCTCTGTTCTCCTCACTCTCTACTCTCCTCTGCTCTCCTCTCCTCTGTTCTCCTCTACTCTCCTCTGTTCTCCTCTCCTCTCCTCTCTTCTCTTCCTCTATTCTCTCCTATTCTCCCTCTCCTCTGTTTCTCCCCTACTCACCTCTGTTCTCCTCTCCTCTGTTCTCCTCTTCTCTGTTTTCCTCTACTCTCCTCTGTTCTCCTCTGCTCTGCTCTCCTCTTCTCCTCTGTTCTCCTCTACTCTGTTCTCCTCTGTTCTCCTTTACTCTGTTCTCCTCTCTCCTCTGTCTCTCTGCTCTGCTCTCCTTACGCTCCTCTGTTCTCCTACTCTCTTTCTCTCTCCTCTACACTCCTTTGTTCTCCTCTACCTCCTCTGTTCTCCTCTCCTCTGCTCCTCTGTTCTCCTCTCCTTCTGTTTTCTCCTCTCCTCTAAGCTCCTCTGCTCTCCTGTTCTGGTCTCCTCTCCTCAAGCTCCTCTGTCTCCCTCAACTCTACTGTCCTCTGTTCTCCTCTCCTCTACTCTACTCTCCTCCTCCTCCCTCCTACTCTCCCTGTTCTCCTCTACTCTCCTCTGTTCTCCTCTACTGTCCTCTCTACTCTCCTCTGTTCTCCTCTCCTCTGTTCTCCTCTACTCTCCTCTCCTCTGTTCTCCTCTATTCTACTCTCCTCTACTCTCCTCTATTCTACTCTCCTCTATTCTACTCTCCTCTATTCTACTCTCCTCTACTCTCCTCTGTTCTCCTCTCCTCAACCTCCTTTGTTCTCCTTACCTGTAAGCTCCTATGTTCTCCTCTCCTCTGTTCTCCTCTCCTCTATGCTCCTTTGTTCTCCTCTACTCTCCTCTGTTCTCCTCTCCTCTACGTTCCTTTGTTCTTCTCTATTCTCCTCTGTTCTTCTCTACTGTCCTCTCATCTGTTCTCCTCTACTCTCCTCTGTTCTCCTCTGTTCTCCTCTCCTCTACTCACCTCTGTTCTCCTCTCATCTGTTCTCCTCTGTTCTCCTCTGCTCTCCTCTACTCTCATCTGCTCTCCTCTACTCTGTTCTCCTCTGTTATCCTCCACTCTCCTCTGTTCTCCTATGTTCCCTTCTCTGCTCCAGTACGCTCCTTTGATCTCCTCTCCTCTGTTCTCCTCTCCTTTATTCTCCTCTGTTCTCATCTCCTCTGTTCTCCTCTCCTCTGCTCTCCTCTCCTCTGTTCTCCTATGTTCTCTTCTCTTCTCCTGTACGCTCCTTTGATCTCTTCTCCTCTCCTCTGTTTTCCTCTCCTTTATTCTCCTCTGTTGTCCTCTGTTCTCATCTCCTCTGTTCTCCTCTCCTCTGTTCTCCTCTCCTCTGTTCTCCTCTCCTCTACTCTCCTCTGTTCTCCTCTCCTCTGTTCTCCTATGTTCTCTTCTCTTCTCCTCTACGCTCCTTTGATCTCCTCTCCTCTCCTCTGTTCTCCTCTCCTTTATTCTCCTCTGTTCTCATCTCCTCTCCTCTGTTCTCCTCTCCTCTGTTCTCCTCTACTCTGTTATCCTCCACTCTCCTCTGTTCTCCTATGTTCTCTTCTCCTCTACGCTCCTTTGATCTCCTCTCTCTCTTCTCTTCCTCTATTCTCCTCTGTTTTCCTCTATTCTCCTCTCCCCTGTTCTCCTCTACTCACCTCTGTTCTCCTCTCCTCTGTTCTCCTCTACTCTGTTTTCCTCTACTCTCCTCTGTTCTCCTCTGCTCTGCTCTCCTCTCTCTCTGTTCTCCTCCTCTGTTCTCCTCTGTTCTCCTACTCTGTTCTCTCTGTTCTCCTTTACTCTGTTCTCCTCTACTCTCCTCTGTTCTCCTCTGCTCTGCTCTCCTCTTCTCATCTGTTCTCCTCTACTCTCCTCTGTTCTCCTCTGCTCTGTTCTCCTCTCCTCTGTTCTCATGTTTCTCTTCTCTTCTCCTCTACGCTCCTTTGATCTCCCTCTTCTCCTGTTCTCCTCTGTTCTCATCTCCTCTCCTCTCTTCTGCTCTCCTCTGTTCTCCTCTACTCTGTTCTCTCTGTTATCCTCCACTCTCCTCTGTTTTCATATGTTCTCTTCTCCTCTACGCTCCTTTGATCTCCTCTCCTCTCCTCTGTTCTCCTCTCCTCTGTTCTCCTATGTTCTCCTCTCCTCTGTTCTCCTCTACTCTCTACTCTCCTCTGCTCTCCTCTGTTCTCCTCTACTCTCCTCTGTTCTCCTCTCCTCTTCTCTCCTCTCTTCTCTTCTCCTCTATTCTCCTCTGTTTTCCTCTATTCTCCTCTCCTCTACTCACCTCTGTTCTCCTCTCCTCTGTTCTCCTCTACTCTGTTTTCCTCTACTCTCCTCTGTTCTCCTCTGCTCTGCTCTCCTCTACTCTCCTCTGTTCTCCTCTACTCTGTTCTCCTCTGTTCTCCTTTACTCTGTTCTCCTCTACTCTCCTCTGTTCTCCTCTGCTCTGCTCTCCTCTACGCTCCTCTGTTCTCCTCTACTCTCTTCTCTTCTCCTCTCCCTCTCCTTTGTTCTCCTCTACTCTCCTCTGTTCTCCTCTCCTCTAAGCTCATCTGTTCTCCTCTAAGCTTCTGTTTTCTCCTCTCCTCTAAGCTCCTCTGCTCTCCTCTAAGCTTCTCTGGTCTCCTCTCCTCCAAGCTCCTCTGTTCTCCTCTTCTCAACTCTACTGTCCTCTGTTCTCCTCTTCTACTCTACTCTCCCTCCCTCTCTCTCTCCTCTGTTCTCCTCCTCTACTGTCCTCTGTTTCCTCTACTCTCTCCTCTGTCTCTCTATTCTGCTCTCCTCTACTCTCCTCTATTCTACTCTCCTCTATTCTACTCTCCTATTGACTCTCCTCTTCTCCTCTGTTCTTCTCCTCAACCTCTGTTCTCCTTACCTGTAAGCTCCTATGTTCTACTCCTCTGTTCTCTGCTCTCCTTTGTTCTCCTCTACTCTCTGTTCTCCTCTCCTCTCGTTCCTTTGTTCTTCTCTATTCTCCTCTGTTTTCTCTCTGTCTCATCTGTTCTCCTCTACTCTCCTGTTCTCCCTCTGTTCTCCTCCTCTACTTCTCTGTTCTCTTCTCCTCTGTTCTCCTCTGCTCTCCTACTCTCATCTGCTCTCTACTCTGTTCTCCTCTGTTATCCTCCACTCTCCTCTGTTCTCCTATGTTCCTTCTCTGCTCTACGCTCTGATCTCCTCTCCTCTGTTCTCCTCTTTATTCTCTCTGTTCTCCTCTGTTCTCCTCTCCTCCACTCTCCTCTCTCCTCTGTTCTCCTATGTTCTCTCTCTTCTCCTCTACGCTCCTGATCTCCTCTCCTCTCCTCTGTTCTCCTCTCCTTTATTCTCCTCTGTTCTCATCTCCTCTCCTCTGTTCTCATCTCCTCTGTTCTCTCTCTGTTATCCTCCTCTGTTCTCCTATGTTTCTCCTCTACGCTCCTTTGATCTTCTCCTCTCTCTTCTCTTCCTATTCTCCTCTGTTCTCTCTCCTCTGTTCTCCTCTACTCTGTTTTCCTCTACTCTCCTCTGTTCTCCTCTGCTCTGCTCTCCTCTCCTCTGTTCTCCTCTACTCTGTTCTCCTCTGTTCTCCTTTACTCTGTTCTCCTCCTCTCCTCTGTTCTCCTCTGCTCTGCTCTCCTCTACTCTCATCTGTTCTCCTCTGCTCTATTCTCCTCTGTTCTCCTCTGCTCTGTTCTCCTCTCTGTTCTCATATGTTCTCTCTCTCTCCTCTACGCTCCTTTGATCTCCTCTCTTCTCCTCTGTTCTCCTCTGTTCTCATCTCCCTTCCTCTTCTGCTTCTCTGTTCTCCTCTACTCTGTTCTCCTCTGTTATCCTCCACTCTCCTCTGTTTTCATATGTTCTCTTCTCCTCTACGCTCCTTTGATCTCCTCTCCTCTCCTCTGTTCTCCTCTCCTCTATTCTCCTCTGTTCTCCTATGTTCTCCTCTCCTCTGTTCTCCTCTACTCTCTACTCTCCTCTGCTCTCCTCTCCTCTGTTCTCCTCTACTCTCCTCTGTTCTCCTCTCCTCTCCTCTCTTCTCTTCTCCTCTATTCTCCTCTGTTTTCCTCTATTCTCCTCTCCTCTGTTCTCCTCTACTCACCTCTGTTCTCCTCTCCTCTGTTCTCCTCTACTCTGTTTTCCTCTACTCTCCTCTGCTCTGCTCTCCTCTACTCTCCTCTGTTCTCCTCTACTCTGTTCTCCTCTGTTCTCCTTTACTCTGTTCTCCTCTACTCTCCTCTGTTCTCCTCTGCTCTGCTCTCCTCTACTCTCATCTGTTCTCCTCTACTCTATTCTCCTCTGTTCTCCTCTCCTCTGTTCTCATATGTTCTCTTCTCTTCTCCTCTACGCTCCTTTGATCTCCTCTCTTCTCCTCTGTTCTCCTCTCCTTTATTCTCCTCTGTTCTCATCTCCTCTCCTCTACTCTGTTCTCCTCTGTTATCCTCCACTCTCCTCTGTTTTCATATGTTCTCTTCTCCTCTACGCTCCTTTGATCTCCTCTCCTCTCCTCTGTTCTCCTCTCCTCTATTCTCCTCTGTTCTCCTCTATTCTCCTCTACTCACCTCTGTTCTCCTCTCCTCTGTTTTCCTCTGTTCTCCTCTACTCTACTCTGTTCTCCTCTACTCTGTTCTCCTCTCCTCTATTCTCCTCTGTTCTCCTCTATTCTCCTCTACTCACCTCTGTTCTCCTCTACTCTGTTCTCCTCTACTCTCCTCTGTTCTCCTCTGCTCTGCTCTCCTCTACTCTCATCTGTTCTCCTCTACTCTGTTCTCCTCTGTTCTCCTCTGCTCTGCTCTCCTCTACTCTCATCTGTTCTCATCTCCTTTATTCTCCTCTGTTCTCATCTCCTCTCCTCTGTTCTCCTCTCCTCTCCTCTGTTCTCCTCTCCTCTCTTCTGTTCTCCTCTGTTATCCTCCACTCTCCTCTGTTCTCCTATGTTCTCTTCTCCTCTACGCTCCTTTGATCTCCTCTCCTCTCCTCTGTTCTCTTCTCCTCTATTCTCCTCTGTTTTCCACTATTCTACTCTCCTCTGTTCTCCTCTGCTCTGCTCTCCTCTACTCTCCTCTGTTCTCCTCTACTCTCCTCTGTTCTCCCCTACTCTGTTCTCCTCTACTCTCCTCTGTTCTCCTCTGCTCTGCTCTCCTCTACTCTCATCTGTTCTCCTCTACTCTATTCTCCTCTGTTCTCCTCTGCTCTGTTCTCTCTCCTCTGTTCTCATATGTTCTCTTCTCTTCTCCTCTACCCTCCTTTGATCTCCTCTCTTCTCCTCTGTTCTCCTCTCCTTTATTCTCCTCTGTTCTCATCTCCTCTCCTCTCTTCTGCTCTCCTCTGTTCTCCTCTACTCTGTTCTCATTTGTTATCCTCCACTCTCCTCTGTTTTCCTATGTTCTCTTCTCCTCTACGCTCCTTTGATCTCCTCTCCTCTCCTCTGTTCTCCTCTCCTCTGTTCTCCTCTATTCTCCTCTACTCACCTCTGTTCTCCTCTCCTCTGTTCTCCTCTGTTCTCCTCTACTCTCCTCTGTTCTCCTCTGCTCTGCTCTCCTCTACTCTCATCTGTTCTCCTCTGCTCTGCTCTGCTCTCCTCTACTCTCATCTGTTCTCCTCTACTCTGTTCTCCTCTGTTCTCCTCTGCTCTGTTCTCCTCTGCTCTGCTCTCCTCTCCTCTGTTCTCCTCTCCTCTACTCTCATCTGTTCTCCTCTACTCTGTTCTCCTCTGTTCTCCTCCACTCTCTCTCCCTCTCCTCTCCTCTACGCTCCTTTGTTCTCCTCTACTCTCTTCTGTTCTCCTCTCCTCTACGCTCCTTTGTTCTCCTCTACTCTCTTCTGTTCTCCTCTCCTCTACGCTCCTTTGTTCTCCTCTAAGCTCCTCTGTTCTCCTCTCCTCTAAGCTTCTGTGTTCTCCTCTGTTCTGCTTTACTCTCCTCTGTTCTCCTCTCCTCTCCTCTGTTCTCCTCTACTCTCCTATGTTCTCCTCTATTCTCCTCTACGCTCCTCTGTTCTCCTCTCCTCTACGCTCCTTTTTTCTCCTCTCCTCTGTTCTCCTCTCCTCTACGCTCCTCTGTTCTCCTCTACTCTAAGCTCCTATGTTCTCCTCTCCTCTACGCTCCTCTGTTCTCCTCCACTCTCCTCTGTTCTCCTCTTCTCTAAGCTCCTTTGTTCTCCTCTACTTTCCTCTGTTCTTCTCTCCTCTACGCTCCTTTGTTCTCCTCTACTCTCCTCTGTTCTCCTCTCCTCTATGCTCCTTTGTTCTCCTCTACTCTCCTCTCCTCTCCTCTGTTCTCCTCTCATCTAAGCTCCTCTGCTCTACTCTACGCTTCCCTGTTCTCCTCTACTCTAATCTCCTCTGTTCTCCTCTCCTCTATGCTGCTCTGTTCTCTTCTACTCAACTCTGTTCTCCTCTAATCTAAGCTCCTCTGCTCTCCTCTAAGCTTCTCTATTCTCCTCTACTCTCTTCTCCTCTCCTCTCATCTAAGCTCCTCTGTTCTCCTCTAAGCTCCTCTGTTCTCCTCTACTCTCCCATGTTCTCCTCTGTTCTCCTCTACTCTCTACTCTCCTCTGCTCTACTCTGTTCCCCTCTACTCTCCTCTGTTCTCCTCTACTCTCCCATGTTCTCCTCTGTTCTCCTCTACTTTCTACTCTCCTCTGCTCTCCTCTGTTCCTAGGTTCTCCTCTCCTCTACTCTCCTCTGTTCTCCTATGTTCTCCTCTCCTCTCTACTCTCCTCTGCTCTCCTCTCCTCTCCTCTGTTCTCCTCTACTCTCCTCTGTTCTCCTCTACTCTCCTCTGTTCTCCTATGTTCTCTCCTGTTATCCTCTGCTCTCCTCTACTCTCCTCTACCCTCTTCTGCTCTGTTCTCCTCTCCTCTCATATCCTCTCCTCCTCTCTCATCTGCCTCGCATCCTCTCCTCCTCTCTCCCCTCCTCAGCCTAGGCCCATAATAGCAGCCATTAGACAGGAATAAGGCAGCCATGATGAATCGGTACTTAGGCCTGCGGAGACACACTCGCTCAATGGTCCGTGAATCTCCCGTCGCCAGCCTCAGCCCGCCGAACGTTGAATAAAGTTATTTGAATATTTGTAATATTAATGTGCCAATGTGTCAAGAGCCCGCCGATGCTGAACAGAGAGGGAAAATAACAGCGGATACACATCATCTATATCCGGTATTCACAGAATAGTGGGAAAACGACTGGACGGACGGACGGACCCATGCGGGAGTGGATGGATAGATACACGGATGGATGGACGGATGTTCATTTACTTTCCTCCCTCAACCTCTTCAATAGAGCCACACTATATACTGTCACACAGTGTCAAATCAGCCAGCTGTCCAGCCTGCATTTTCAATAGAGAAAACATCCCCCGCAGCCGTCAGTGTCTTCCCATCCCTGTCCATTACAGGCCCAAGTCCCCTGTGGGGCCCAGCCTCAGCTCTGCAATGTGCTTTGAATAGGAATGGGTCGTCACACAAAAGGAACAAGAACAGCAATAAGCTTTCAGCACCGTTAACCAATTACAAAAGAATAAAAACCACAGCACAGAGGCTCATAAAGTCAAGACAGGCCTCTTTATTGACTCCAGACCACAATAAATCAACGGTGTAGAAAGTCTGCTTTACCACAACAACAAAAAGTGTGTCTCTTAGCCTTGCACCCTGCACCTAATATGGGGACTTTTCTTTCGACAGATGGACTTTTATTTAGCCTTATTTCCCCTGAATATTCACTCGACCTACACTATACCGTATATACAAACGTCTGTGGACATCCATATTCATGTAGAAGTATTCAGAAACATATTCTATTCTTATTTACAATTTTCAAAAAGTACTCCAAAATGACACAGGTACAATACTCACTATTCATTTCCAATCGGGGGGAAAAAAACATCATCCGAAAGACAACAAGAACAAATTGCAAATGGATCCAATAGTCACAAGCTTGATGTAGTCATTGTGTGCTAGCAATATGGGACCAAATACCAAACTTTGACTACTTAATACACTATAAGTGAATTTGTCCAAGTACTTGGAGAGTTAGGGTTAGGGGGGAGTAGATACATACTGCTTTCATTTCTAAATGGTAAAACAGATACTGTATGTATGAAAATACCCTCAAATAAAAGATTATATTTCATACTTCATATGAAACATTTGATCTCAAATCCAAAATGCTGTAGTACAGATTCAAATGAACACATTTATAGATTCAAATGAACACAAATAAATACGGAAGGGAGTGTATCAATCGTATGCTGTTTTCGGCATAACCACTGGTAGACAGGGAGCTGTCTGTCAGGAAGAGTTGAGTCCACAACACCAATGTGTCTGCCTACCCACCACTTTGTGAACACAAATTGAAAAGAAGACATTTTGAAGACATTTCTTTGAAGCTACTTATCAATTTTCAAAATAATTTCCTTGCCCATATCCAAATATCACGCTGCAAGCGTTATTCAGGGGCCACATCTGAAACGTACACATATACAGTATACAGTAATATGTGGACACCCCTTCAAATGAGTGAATTCTGCTGTTTCAGCCTCACCCGTTGCTGACGGGTGTATAAAATCGAGCACCGCGCCATGCAATCTCCATAGACAAACATTAGCAGTAGAGCGGCCTTCCTGAAGAGCTCAGAGATTTTCAACATGGCACGTTCAAAGGGCGACAGCTTTCCAGCAAGTCAGTTCGTCAAATGTCTGCCCTGCTAGAGCTGCCCTTGTCAACTATAAGTGCTCCTTATTGTGAAATGGAAATGTCTTGGAGCAACAACGGCTCAGCCGTGAAGTGATAGGCCACACAAGCTTATGAACGGGACCCCAGAGTAGTGAAGCATGTAGCGCATAAAAATTGTCTGCCCTCGGTTGCAACACTCACTACCGAGTTCCAAACTGCCTCTGGAAGCAACGTCAGCATAATAATTGTTTGTCGGGAGCGTCGTGAAATGGGTTTCCATCAGCAGCACGCAAGACTAAGATCACCATTTGCAATGCTAAGCATCGGCTGGAGTGGCGGATGCCAGGAGAATGCTACCTGCCGCAATGCATAAGGCCAACTGGTTCGGGCTAGGTTCCAGGTTAGGGAAATCTTAAGGCTACAGTACTTAATAACATTCTTGTGTTCCAACTTTGTGGCAACAGTTTGTGGAAGGCCCTTTCCCATTTCAGCATGTCAATGCCCTCATGCACAAACTCATGCACAAAGCGAGATCCATACCAAAATTGCTTATCAAGATTGGTGTGGAAGAACTTGACTGGCCTGCGTAGAGCCCTCACCTCAACCCCATCAGCCGGGCTTAACCGGCCAACATCAGTGCCCGACCTCACTAATGCTCTTGTGGCTGAATGGAAGCAAGTCCCCCGCAGCAATGTTCCAACTTCTAGCGGAAATACTTCTCAGAGGTGTGGAGGCTGTTACAGCAGCAAATGGGGGAGACCAACTCCATATTAATGCCCATGATTTTGGAATGAGATGTTCAACGAGTAGGTGTCAAGATACTTTTGGTCATGTAGTGGATATCAACTATGCGGGATACACATGCTGTACATTTTTAAACAGTAATCCATGATCTTGTCATCAGGAAGTAAGTGCTATAAAAAATGTTTTAACTATGCACATGATATTGACATCTGCTTCAATGAAGCCATTGGATGTCAGATCAGTTATAGCCGAATAAAAATGGAACTTCTGACTCTCCGTATACCAAGTGTGATAAATATTCTGAACACATACAGCTATTTCGTAACCACATATTCAATTACAAAACACTAATGGATTGTATGCAAACTCAAGAGCACATGGGTCAATCAGTTGGAAATGGTAAAACAGTTGGAGGTCAACACCAGTTGGAGGTCAACACCAGTTGGAGGTCGCAGCAATGGCCACATAACCAAATCATGGACCTCTTTCTCGCTGGAAAACACACTAACAACTACTTCAGAGAATATCCCTCACACAAACTGCTACAGTACCCCCCCAAAAAAAAACACACACCTACAACTACAGCAGGGAATAAAACATGAGCTTTACTCTAGTGAGTTGAGGGTGCGTTTCGAAAAGGCATCTTTGTTCGCTTCAACAAGGAGGCCATCAAATATTTAGCAGATTGCAAACGCAGCTGAGAGGCGAGGCAAAGGGAGCTGTCAGAGTTATGGTGGGGTAATGAGAGAGGCACGCTGGACTCATCTTTAAACCTCTCCACAGGCCCTTGGCTCATACACAGCAGGCAGGCTACAGGGTACATACAACAGGCTGGATACATACAGGCAGGTTACAGAAGGGTACTGGACCTCAGTCTGCTCACAGTCACTTACTAAAACTGGGGAGAAGGGTGACCTGTTTCAGCACACACATACAGTTGAAGTCGGAAGTTTACATACACTTTACCCAATTACATTTAAACTCAGTTTTTCACAATTCCTGACATTTAATCCTAGTAAAAATGCCCTGTCTTAGGTCAGTTAGGATCACCACTTTATTTTAAGAATGTGAAATATCAGAATAATAGTAGAGAGAATGATTTATTTCAGCTTATATTTCTTTCATCACAATCCCAGTGTGTCAGAAGTTTACATACACTCAATTTGTATTTGGTAGCATTGCTTTTCAATTGTTTAACTGGGGGTCAAGCTTCCCACAATAAGTTGGGTGAATTTTGGCCCGTTCCTTCTGATAGAGCTGGTGTAACTGAGTCAGGTCTGTAGGCCTCCTTGCTCACACATGCTTTTTCAGTTCTGCCCACAAATGTTCTATAGGATTGAGGTCAGGGCTTTGTGATGGCCACTCCAATACCTTGACTTTGGGGTCATTGTCCATTTGGAAGACCCATTTGTGACCAAAGCTTTAACTTCCTGACTGATGTCTTCAGATGTTGCTTAAATATATCCACAAATTATCCATCCTTATGAAGCCATCTATTTTGCAAATAAATTCATTAAAAATACTACAATGTGATTTTCTGGATTTTTTTTCTCATTTTGTCTGTCATAGTTGAAGTGTACCTATGATGAAAATTAACATCCAAGGTTCATCAAAGGTAAACAATTTAATTTGATTGCTTTTCTGATTTTCGAGACAAGGTTGCCTGCTGCTAGCAAGGCATAATGCTATGCTAGGCTATCGATAAACTTACACAAATGCTTGTCTAGCTTTGGCTGTAAAGCATATTTTGAAAATCTGAGATGACAGGGTGATTAACAAAAGGCTAAGCTGTGTTCCAATATATTTCACTTGTGATTTACATGAATAGGAAGATTTTCTAGGAAAATGTATGTCCGTTGCGTTATGCTAATTAGTGTCAGGCAATGATTACGCTCCCGGACCCGGAATGGGGATAAACTTCCGACTTCAACTGTATGTGCAGACTAGAGCTGGGACAATAAAGTGAAAATGCTCAACACCGACCATACCGACCACTTATCGTGAGCATTTTGCTGGGAGATACCTAGTCAGTTGTGCAACTGAATGCCTTCAACTGAAATGTGTCTTCCGCATTTAACCAAACCCCTCTGAATCAGAGAGGTGCGAGGGGCTGCCTTAATAGACATCCATGTCTTAGGCACCCAGGGAATAGTAGGTTAACTGCCGTGCTCAGGGGCAGAACGACAGATTTTTACCTTGTCAGCTCGGGGATTCGATCTAGCAACCTTTTGGTTACTGGCCCAACGCTCTAATCACTAGAAGTTTGAAATTTACATTTACATTTACATTACATTTAAGTCATTTAGCAGACGCTCTTATCCAGAGCGACTTACAAATTGGTGCGTCCAGACATCCAGTGGAACAGCCACTTTACAATAGTGCATCTAAATCTTTTAAGGGGGGGGGGGGGGTTAGAAGGATTACTTTATCCTATCCTAGGTATTCCTGAAAGAGGTGGGGTTTCAGGTGTCTCCGGAAGGTGGTGATTGACTCCGCTGTCCTGGCGTCGTGAGGGAGTTTGTTCCACCATTGGGGGGCCAGAGCAGCGAACAGTTTTGACTGGGCTGCGCGGGAACTGTACTTCCTCAGTGGAAGGGAGGCGAGCAGGCCAGAGGTGGATGAACGCAGTGCCCTTGTTTGGGTGTAGGGCCTGATCAGAGCCTGGAGGTACTGAGGTGCCGTTCCCCTCACAGCTCCGTAGGCAAGCACCATGGTCTTGTAGCGGATGCGAGCTTCAACTGGAAGCCAGTGGAGAGAGCGGAGGAGCGGGGTGACGTGAGAAATGAAATGTGTTTGCTAATATGAGTGATTGGTAATGGGACAATTGCTGGCTACAACCATCAAATGCATAGTAGTAGTTTAAAGGATAATTTAAATTTACCTTTGAATTGATCTCATTAATTCAGTATATTAGGGGTGACCCCAAATAGTCGACTGGTCGATTGTTTGGTCGTTCAGCTGTTGGTCGATCAAGATTTGTTTAGTCAAGCAGTAACAAATATTTACAGTATATATACAGTACCAGTCAAAAATGTGGACACACCTACTCATTCAAGGGTTTTTCTTTATTTTTTATTATTTTCTACATTGTAGATTAATAGTGAAGACATCAAAACTATGAAATAACACATGGAATCATGTAGTAACCAAAAAAGTGGTAAACAAATCTAAATATATTTTATATTTGAGATTCTTCAAAATAGTCAATCCTTGAAGCGAGGGCCAGCCAACGAGAGCATACAGGTCGCAGTGGTGGGTCGTATATGGGGCTTTGGTGACAAAACGGATGACACTGTGATAAACTGCATCCAATTTGCTGAGTAGAGTTTTGGAGGCTATTTTGTAAATGACATCGCCGAAGTCAAGGACCGGTAGGATAGTCAGTTTTACGAGGGTCTGTTTGGCAGCATGAGTGAAGGATGCTTTGTTGCGAAATAGGAAGCCAATTCTAGATTTAACTTTGGATTGGAAATGCTTAATGTGAGTCTGGAAGGAGAGGACACCTAGGTATTTGTAGTTGTCCATATATTCTAAGTCAGAATAATAATATTAAAAAGAGTGTCCAGATTGTCTAGCCCAGCTGATTTGTAGGGGTCCAGGTTTTGCAGCTCTTTCGGAACATCAGCTCTCTGGATTTGGGTGAAGGAGAAATTGGGGAGGCTTGGGCAAATTGCTGTGGGGGGTGCAGAGCTGTTGACCGGGGTAGGGGTAGCCAGGTGGAAAGCATGGCCGGCCGTGGAAAAATGCTTATTGAAATTCTCAATTATCGTTGATTTGTCGGTGGTGACGGTGTTTCCTAGCCTCAGTGCAGTGGGAAGCTGTTAGGAGGTGCTCTTATTCTCCATGGACTTTACAGTGTCCCAGAATGTTTTGGAGTTTGTGCCACAGGATGCCACAGGATGCAAATTTCAAACCATTGCTTTCTTAACTGCCTGTGTATATTGGATCCTAACTTCCCTGAGAAGTTGCGTATCGGGCTGGCTATTCGATGCTAATGCACTAAGCCACAGGATGTTTTTGTGCTGGTCAAAGGCAGTCAGGTCTGGAGAGAACCAAGGGCTATATATGTTCCTGGTTCTACATTTCTTGAATGCTTATTTAAGATGGTGAGGAAAGCACTTTTAAAGAATAACCCAGCATCTTCTACTGACAGAATGAGGTCAATATCCTTCCAGGATACTCGGGCCAGGTCGATTAGGCCTGCTCGCTGAAGTGTTTCAGGAAGCGTTTGACAGTGATGAGGGGTGGAAGTTTGACCGCGTACCTATTACTGACGCAGGCAATGAGGCAGTGATCGCTGAGGTCCTGGTTGAAGACAGCAGAGATGTATTTAGAGAGCAGGTTGGTCAGGATTATATCTATGAGGGTGCCCGTGTTTACGGATTTGGGGTTATACCTGGTAGGTTCCATGATAATTTGGGTGAGATTGAGGGAATCTAGTTTAGATTGTAGGACGGTGTTAAGCATATCCCTATTTAGGTCAACAAACAGTATAAATTCTGAAGATAAATGGGGGGCATTTAATTCACATATGGTGTCCAGGGCAGAGCTGGGGGCTGAGGGGGGTATGTAAACAAGTGGCAACAGTGAGAGACTTATTTCTGAAAAGGTGGATTTTTAAAAGTAGAATTCAAACTCAAATTGTTTGGACACAGACCTGGATAGTAAGACAGAACTCTGCAGGCTATCTCTGCAGCAGATTGCAACTCCACCCCCTTTGACAGTTCTATCTTGGCGGAAAATGTGGTAGAATTTTTGGTGGCCTTCCTAAGCCAGGATTCAGACACAGCTAGAACATCAGGGTTGGCAGAGTGTGCTAAAGCAGTGAATAAAACAAACTTAGGGAGGAGGCTTCTAATGTTGACATGCATGAAACCAAGGCTTTTACGGTTACAGAAGTCAACAAATGATAGCGCCTGGCGAATAGGACTGTAACTGGGGGCTACATCACCAGAGGAACAGAGGAGGAGTATGATAAGGGTACGGCTAAAGGCTATAAGAACTGGTCGTCTAGTGCGTTGGAGCCAGAGAATACAAGGAGCAGGTTTCTGGGCGCGGTAGAATAGATTCAAGGCATAATGTACAGACAATGGTAGGATGTGAGTACAGTGGAGGTAAACCTCTGCGTTGCGTGATAATGAGAGAGGTTTCGTCTCTGGAGGCATCAATTAATCTAGATGAGGTCTCAGCATGTGTGTGGGTGGGTCGAAAGAGCTATCTAAGGCATTTTGAGCAGGACTGAGGGCTCTACAGTTAAATAAAACAATCAAATCTAGCCAAGACAGCAGTAGACAAGGCATATTGACATTAGAGAGAGTCCTAAAGCAATCACAGGTGTTGATCAGGAGAGCTAATACAACAACGGGTAAATGGCGATGAATGGGCAGAGCGGGGCAGTTAGGTACATACAGGACCTGAGTTCGAGGCTGGGGCCGACAGGTAAACAAAATGAGGTACCATGTTATTGAAACAGTCCAGGGGGCATCAGCTGTGTAGCCGAGTGATCATAGGGTCAAAAGAGCAGGAATAGATGAGTCAGGATGCTGTTCGGTTGTCACTACTAGCTGGGCGAGCAGGGGACACTAGCTGGGCGAGCAGGGGACATTCAGAAAAGCTTTTGCGGGCAGGGGCTAGTAGATGGTTCTGTGGCGATATCGTAACAGAATAGCCTGTTGAGAACACATCGGCAATCACCTCGGCAGTCCAGTCGTGATGGATTGGCGGGGCTCCATGTCGACAAAAAAGGGTCCAGGCCAATTGGCAGAGGAAGTATTGTAGCCCTAGAATTAGCTTGTACTTGGGCCTAGCGCAAATACCAGCCGTGCGAGACTGGCAGGTGTTGTCCGAGCTAAGGCTGACTGATGCCGGGGGGGGGGGGGTGGCCGCTAGCCGTGGCTAACAACGACTAGTAGCTAGTTAGCTGGCTAGCTTCTGATAGAAGTTCCAGTTATAAGGAATAAAATAGCAGATCTGTACCATATTGGGTGAGGCAGGTTGCAGGAAATTACAGTTGAAGTCGAAGGTTTACATACACTTAGGTTGGAGTCATTAAAACTCATTTTTCAACTACTCCTAAAATTTCTTGTAAACAACTTATAGTTTTGCCAAGTTGGTTAGGATATTTACTTTGTGCATGACACAATAAAATAACATTTTCCAACAATTGTTTCCAGACAAATTATTTCACTTATAATTCACTGTATCACAATTCCAGTGGGTCAGAAGTGTACATACATTAAGTTGACTGTGCCTTTAAACAGCTTGGAACATTTGAGTCAATTGGAGGTGTACCTGTGGATATCTTTCAAGGCCTACCTTCAAACTCAGTGCCTCATGGGAAAATAAAAATAAATCAGCCAAGACTTCAGAAAAAGAATTGTAGACCTCCACAAGTCTGGTTCGTCCTTGGGAGCAATTTCCAAACACCTGAAGGTACCACATTCATCTGTACAAACAATAATACGCAAGTATAAACAACATGGGACCACACAGCTGTCATACCGCTCAGGAAGGAGATGCGTTCTGTCTCTTAGAGATGAACGTACTTTGGTGCGAAAAGTGCAAATCAATCCCAGAACAACAACAAAGGACCTTGTGAAGATGCTGGAGGAAACAGGTACAAAAGTATCTATATCCACAGTAAAAACGAGTCCTATTTCGACATAACCTGAAAGGCCGCTCAGCAAGGAAGAAGCCACTGCTCCAAAAACCGCCATAAAAAAGCCAGAATACAGTTTGCAACTGCACATGGGTACAAAGATCGTACTTTTTGGAGAAATGTCCCCTGGTTTGATGAAACAACAATAGAACTGTTTGGCCATAATGACCATCGTTATGTTTGGAGGACAAAGGGGGAGGCTTGCAAGCCGAAGAACACCATCCCAGCCGTGAAGCACGGGGGTGGCAGCATCATGTTGTGGGGGTGCTTTGCTGCAGGAGGTACTGGTGCACTCCCCACAGGAGACTCAAAAGGTTTGGCATGGGTCCTCAGATCCTCAAAAAGTTCTACAGCTGCACCAACGAGAGCATCCTGGTTGCATCACCGCCTGGTTCACCGCCTGGTTACGGTCATTTCTTTTAACACACCACCACTAATGACATGTGGAGCTTCATAAAGTAATGTTTTCTTCACCTCAAACAGCCAGCAAACAATGTCTGTTTTTACATCCATTGAGAATTACAATAGTTGATCAATGTATTTGAACATTCTTTCCAGCTCTTTCGACCTTTCGATGACCACTCAGTGTGGAAGGGAAAAATGTTCTGATCCAGTGGAAACGTCTCCTCATGTATCCAATTCCCGGCAACATCAGGTGAGTGATGGCAGAATCTGCAAAAGCCCGCAGGAGCAGGAGGACAATAGTTGGGTCAGGTTACGTTTTTCTTCTTCTGGTTATCTAGATCTCTGGCCCCCTCTTGAGGCATCCATCCGTAAACTTAACGCATCAAACAAGACCAATGCATATAGTTGATTTTATTAAAACACATAGGGTGTGTCTATATATGGAAAAATACACGTTCGAGCAATCGATTGGTCGAAAGAACAGACAACTTTCGGTCTTCCAAGAATTTTTTTTTTTGTCGACGACAGCCATACTGTAAATGTATCGCCCAGCTCTAATGCACACACGCTGAAATAATCCACTCCACTTCACACAAAACACACCCTTCACAATCGACAAGCTTCCGTCTATGAATGCCCATTCTGCATTCAGCTTTCCCTCCCAGCCCTCCTCTCCCTCCCAGTCCTCCTTTCCCTCTCTACCTTCTCAGTGCTTCCCTCAACGAGGGGAATTATTTCAGCATGAAATTGCATGCTCTCATATTCTTTTTGTTCCTTTTCCGTCATCTCTAATGGGCAATTACATCAGGCTCCATTCGGAGGCCATCTTGTTTCACTGACCTCTAATTGATTGGCTGCTCAAACTGCTCGGCTTCTACAAGCACTTTAAGATCACATTTCCCTGTTTAAATAACGGATTACAAGATCCATGAAAGTAGATTGTGTGGAAAATAAAAGGCAGGGATTGCCTCTCGTTTGAGTCATTACAGAGACTCACACTGGAGATGGGCAACCCTCTATTTCAAACATCAGAGACTGGGTTATTAGGGGAGATGGAGAGCATTCAGAGTGCTTAGACTACTTTACAGTCACGGCATCTGCGTGTGTTTGTGTGTCTGTGTACCACTTCTGCTCTCTCTTTGTTCAAAGAATAGTTTTAGTCACGCTATCTGTCTCCAGATGGATATCAGTATGACCAACAGACTGTTTGCCTCTCTCTCTCTCTCTCTCTCTCTCTCTCTCTCTCTCTCTCCCCCTCTCTCCCTCTCTCTCTCTCCCTCTCTCTCTCTCTCTCCAAAATCCAGCTTCTCTTGATAACAGCAGAGAATCCCCCCCTGGAGCCTTGCAGTCTAATAGTTGTTTTGTGCGTGTAGCTAACTGTGAGTAGCATATTTTAGTTACGTGTATAACTTTATGAGCTGGGAAATCTGTCCTGCAAATACTTTAGGTCCGTGACTGTATACAATGTTTCCAATGTGCTACTTAGCATTTAGTTAGCTATGGGATTTGACCTACTTGTTAGCATTGCTAATCTTCATAGTACATGTTCAGTGCTGGTAATTCCGAACGTATGAGGGTATGACAATCTGATACCGCCCAAGTCTACTGTCTACTCTCCTTCTATAATGAACACTCCTATATTGTCCTTCCTCTAGTCACCTGGATCCTGTTTTTCATACCTCCCACAGTTTGTGCTTTTAAATCAGAGAGAGAGAGAGAGAGAGAGAGAGAGAGAGAGAGAGAGAGAGCAGAAAAAAGACAGAAAGAGATAGGGAGAAAGAGAGAGGGCAAAAAAAGGATAGAGAGAGCGATAGAGAGACAAATACAAAGGCAGAGCGAGTGTGAGAGAGAGAGTGAGAAAGACATGCAAAGAGAGCGAGAGATAGAGAGAGATTCTGAGAGACAGCTCGGCAGGAAGTCTACTTTTTGAGGCCACTTAGAAGAAGGGAGTCAGGGGGATTGTGAGAATTAGCGGTAGCCCACGTCGCCTCTTCCGTTTAAAGGGGCTTTGTAATGCCTGCCTACCGGGGTAGGTGTGTGTATGTGTGTGTGTGTTTATGTGTCTTTGTGTGTGTGTGTGTGTGTGTTTATGTGTCTTTGTGTGTGTGTGTGTGTGTGTGTGTGTGTGTGTGTGTGTGTGTGTGTGTGTGTGTGTGTGTGTGTGTGTGTGTGTGCGTGTGTGCGTGTGTGTGTGTGTGCGTGCGTGCGTGTGTGTGAAACCCCCTGCAAACAACCCCCATACCTCCTCCAAAAACAACGGGGCACCTATGCTCCAATTACTCTCAGGATTAGAGGAAAAACAGTATAGAGAGGGAGAGATGGAGAGGGAGAGAGAGAAAGGTACAGAGAGAGAGATAGGTAGCAATGGAAAGGGATCTATTCAGTACAGTATATCTGTCCAAGCCAATGGGATTTGCTCAGTGTATAGCACAATCCTAATACAGATGGCTTGTGTTGTTATTCTCACCCATTTCATCTCTGTCTGTTAAGACAAACTGATGGAGAGGCTTTGGGCATCACTGTCTCTATCTGCATCCTTAGTTCTGCTCAAGTGCATAGGCCTTTCTTTTAACTGTCTTGAAAGAAGAGGATATAGCAGAAACAGAGACAAATGTGGAAGAGGAAGGAGATATAAGGAACAGGGAGATGGTAGAGCGATAGCTGGAGGTGTGTGTCTGCGGTGTGTGTATTCAAAGCATTGTTATCCAACCTACTATGTTTAAAAGCCGTATTCATTCACACTGTTGAACTGAACCCTGTTTTTGAATAGTTGTTTTGACAGGCTTCATCACCACTCAGCACAATGTTGTCAGAGTAACTTTGTGTCTGGAGGAAGAGCTGCTCTTCTGAGTTCTTTTCAGAGAGTAAAACTGTGTGACTACACAGTCGTTCTCAGCACAGTTCATAATCACAGCATCTGTATTGATAAGAGGGACCTTGCCTGGGGTTGGATCTGATCTAGGTACATTTTAAATAGGATCAAAACACTGGAGGCAGAAGTTGCCTTTCACCACAGATCTAGGATCTGATTATCTTTTAACGGAACTATAACCTTCACCATTAGTGAAATTATGACATATTTGATCCCGTATCAGTTGTTCAAGTTCAAGCAAATCAAAGTCATCTTTTACTTGGCCAAGGACTGTGTGTGTAGAGCAGGAGACAGCAAAGTACAGTACAAAGGCAGGCGCACACCCACACACACTGCCCTCATATCTATGTATTGATCGTAGCAGATGGGCGTCAATCAATCTTATCTCCGCTCCACACATTCTCCCTCACACCTCCAGAGGGACCCAATAAGGCACTGTATTGGGAGGGCTGAGCACACCATATTATCTATCATCAGAGACCTTGAACTAATTTTATACTTGGTGTGTGTGTGTGTGTGTGTGTGTGTGTGTGTGTGTGTGTGTGTGTGTGTGTGTGTGTGTGTGTGTGTGTGTGTGTGTGTGTGTGTGTGTGAGTGTGTGTGTGTGTGTGTTTGACATACCTGGTGGACCTATTGCAATGTCTGTATGTATACCCTTTGTCTGTGATGCGGTGTGGTGGTAGGTGAAGCAGACCTGTTGGACTTGGACATGTCTTTGTGTGTGTGTGTGTGTGTGTGTGTGTGTGTGTGTGTGTGTGTGTGTGTGTGTGTGTGTGTGTGTGTGTGAGAGAGAGAGAGAGATCCTAATATACCTACTACTGTACATTAGATTTCCTTTACAAATGATATACTGTCTATACCAGTGGAGGCTCCTCAGAGCAGGAAAGGGTAAACCATTCTCCTCAAACATCGACAAAGTTATTCTTTCTAGATAAAACTATATTAAATATATTCACGTCACCAAATAATTGATTAGAACACACCCTTTTTCAATTAAGTTTTACATTAGCTTCAACAACACTCTCTAGGGTAGCACCATGGTGTAGTCGGAGGACAGCTAGCTTCCGTCCTCCTCTTGGTACGTTGCCTTCAATAGAAAACCGAGGAGGCTCTTGGTTCTCACCCCCTTCCATAGACTTACACCGTAATTATGACAACTTCTGTAGGACGGCCTCCAACCTATCAGAGCTCTTGCAGCATGAACTGACATGTTGTTGTCCACCCAATCAAAGGATACGAGAATTAATCTAGTATTGAAAGCCTAAGCTAGAGCCAGCTAGCACTGCAGAGCATAATGTGGTGAGTAATTGACTCAAAGGGAGAGAAAGACAATAGCTGAACAGTTTCCAACAAAATAATTTCTTAACAAATGAAGGAGAAGCAAGAGAGTGAGGGAGAGATTGTCATTTCAGTGTCAGTTTCACTTACTTAGCTAGCAAATGCAGCTGGCTAGTTTAGTTACTCAAACACCCGGCTGAAACAGAGGGATGCTATGTTAGCTAGCTGGCTAGTTTAGTTACTCAAACACCCGGCTCAAACAGAGGGATGCTATGTTAGCTAGCTGGCTAATTTAGTTACTCAAACACCCGGCTCAAACAGAGGGATGCTATGTTAACTAGCTGGCTAGTATAGTTACTCAAACAGCCTGCTCAAACAGAGGGATGCTATGTTAGCTAGCTGGCTAGTTTAGTTACTCAAACACCCGGCTCAAACAGAGGGATGCTATGTTAGCTAGCTGGCTAGTTTAGTTAATCAAACACCCCGCTCAAACAGAGGGATGCTATGTTAGCTAGCTGGCTAGTTTAGTTAATCAAACACCCGGCTCAAACAGAGGGATGCTATGTTAGCTAGCTGGCTAGTTTAGTTACTCAAACACCCGGCTCAAACAGAGGGATGCTATGTTAGCTAAGCTTTTGGTTTTATTGATTTATTGCTACTGCTGCCCACCAGGTGCAACTACTATACTGCTTACTGGCTGCACACTGTAACGTTACTTGATGATTGTAGCGGGTTTACTAACGCATTAGTTCTATTAGCTATGCTGACTAGGACGTTACCTTAGCTAATATGGGGACAACGATGTAGCAATTATGACATGTTTGGCTTGAAGATTTTTTTTTGCCTGGTCACATACAGCTGATGTGTTGTTTATTGAAGTCCACAAACAAAGGGAAAAGGTGAGAGGAGGAGAGCGCATAGAGGCTAGAATGAATACAATGTGGCTTCTATGAAAGTGAGTTGTGTTTATTCGTGATCAGGGGTGTATTCATTCCACAGATTCTGTTTAAAAATGTTTCTTAAACAGAAGCAAACAAAACGGGGATAAAAATACATTAATTTGTCCAATAGAAACTCTTGTTTGCAACTGTTGTACTAATGATTACAACCTAGATCAGCTAGATGCATGCAAGACTGTGCAAGGTGGTGCTGAATGTGTCCCTGTCTGTCCACGTGTCACTGTCTGTCACAAACATTTTCTCTCGACATATGTGCACCTACATTGTAAACTTTCATTCATAAGCTAGGTTGTAGCAACCTCATGATGGGTATAGGGAAAATTAAAGTATCATTTAGTAGCCTAAACCTATCGCTGTTACATTGAAGTGGGTGAATGGAATATGAATGACAGTCTTCCAACATGCTGAAATAGAAATAAGGCCATGCTGATGAAAAAAAGATCATCCTCCCTCACCTTAAATGGCACTGACCTCCACTGGTCTATACATACCATGTATTTATATTCTGGATTCTGGCACTTGTTCTGTCATTTCTTGATTTATTCTTTAGATTTGTTTTACTATTTGTGTATTTGCATGACATTCTTGTGTACTGTTGGAGCTGGTAACACAAGCATTGTGCTGCACCTGCTATAACACCTGCAAATCTGTGTACGCGACTAATACACTTCGATTTGATTTGAAAGAGACCGACAGAGTGTGTGGGAGAGAGCCAAAGCCAGAGGTTATGTCAGGTAACTTTTACCACCAAATATTTGAAAAATAAGGAAAGCAGAAAAATAAGATTCCCTACAGTAGCTCACTACCACAACACATTACTTTTTGTGCAACGCAGACCCAGTCCTTAATCTACCAAGCCTTACAAACTGTAGCCTGTCTGTTATTGGGTTTGGAAAATCAAACATGCGGTTCTCCATTATTGAATGATACACCACCGTACATCACTCAGCATCTGTAGTGCAGCAGCCCTCGCCATCTCAACAGATTAGGAACCAATGATAATGTGCCTCTCTATCATGCTTGAGATGTATGTAATCAACGGAGAACTACAGTGCAGCGCATTCTGCAAAATATATGAAACACAGTCAATACTGCACGCTCAACAAAGCATTGTCAGGAAAGAGAGCTATGAAATCGGCAGTGGCCTGTTACAATAAAGAATAAGATGGTGTCTTCTTATGCACCTACCTCACCTAAAATAGAACAATTCCCGTAGAACCTGTGTGATTAGATCGACTGCAAGTCTTCAGTCATGGTGAAGTGTTAAAATATGAAAGACAATTCATTGTTTACAACTCTCGTGTCTGGGACTGAGGTTCAACACAAATCAAATTCCCAAACTGGAAACAGCTACACATTCAGAATAAATCCATGGAAATTGATTCCACAGCCAACCAAATATGGTTATTTCAAGGTTCCCGGGATTTTCCATTGGGTTGTGGGAATGGTGATGGACTGTAAAACTAACACAAACAACATTCATATAGTTATGGACAGTTTTTTCTCCTTACCTCGGCAGACGTTCCCGTTATCAGTCTCGAACCCGGCCTTGCAGGTGCAGCTCCCGATAGGAACCATCCACTCGCCATCTCCATTGCAGTACAGCTTTATGGGCACGTCCACCTCCTCTGAATTTGGGATGCAGATTCCTCTAGCGATGACCAGGGAGGTGCTCTCAGCCCCTGTCATGGTCTCAGGGAAGATGGCAAAGTTCTGCACCACACTGGGGCACTTCTTATAAAACACTCTGACCGAGAGCAGCGACATACAGGCACCATAGTCCTGAAACGCCAGGTAGAACCCGTTCTTCGACAGTGGGCCAAAGCTCCGAACCTCCGTGTTGACCTTCATCAACCGTCCGCCGAAGTCCACCTGGGAGAAGCTCTCATCAGCCGCGATGGTGTCCACCTTTAGGTAGGGGGCTTCCATCCAGAAGGCGGTTCCTTTGGTGGCGATAACCGAGTCCGTCTCGTAGTAGTAAAGGTTGAAGGTCTCCTTGCAGGAGCCGGGAACGTTGGGGATGGAGCTGCAGTCACGCACGGTGAAGCGCATCTCCACGTAGATCCTCTGAGCTCCACGTCGGTCGATGAAGGTGGTGAGGAGCCAGTTGTTCTGGCTGGGCTCGAACACGTTGCACACCTGGTAGGTCCGTATGGTGTTGAGGTTCTCGTCGTAGCCGCTCACCTCCTCCCACTGTGAGACAAACAAAGTAGAGACCAGAGAGAGGGGGGATGATTAGAAACATACAGTATCTTGAAAAGTCACAACACAGCTACGAAGAGTTTTTGACACTACAATGCCAAAAGAGAGGGACGCTCAGTTAGTATCACCTCAACTCTTTATGTAAACACATTTCTGAAACCACATACAGTACCAGTCAAAATTTTGGACACACGTGCTCATTCAAGAATTTATATTTATTTTTTATATTTTCTACATTGTAGAATAATAGTGAAGACCTCAAAACTCTTAAATAACACATATGGAATCATGTAGTCACCGAAAAAGTGTTCAACAAATCCAAGTATGTTTTAGATTTTAGATTCTTCACAGTGCCACCCTTTGCCTTGATTACAGCTTTGCACACTCTTGGAATTATCTCAACCAGCTTCACCTGGAATGCTTCTCCAACAGTCTTGAAGGAGTTCCCTCATATGCTGAGCACTTGTTGGCTGCTTTTCCTACACTCTGCGGTCCAACTCATCCCAAACCATCCCAATTGGGTTGATTTCAGGGGATTGTGGAGGCCAGGTTATCTGATGCAGCACTCCATCACTCTGTTTCGTCAAATAGACCTTACACAGCCTGGAAGTGTGTTAGATCATTGTTCTGTTGAAAAACAAACGATAGTCCCACTAAGTGTAAACCAGATGGGATGGCGTATTGGTGCAGAATGCTATGGTAGCCATGCTGGTTAAGTGTGCCTTGAATTCTAAATAAATCACTGACAGTGTCACCAGCAAAGCACCCCCACACCATCACACCTCCTCCTCCATGCTTCACGGTGGGGATCACACATACGGAGATCATCCGTTCACCTACTCTGCGTCTCACAAAGACACGGCAGTTGGAACCAAAAATCTCAAATTTGGACTCATCAGACCAAAAGACAGATTTCCACCGGTCTAATGCCCATTGCTCGTGTTTCTTGGCCCAAGCAAGTATCTTCTTCATATTGGTGTCCTTTAGTAGTAGTTTCCTCGCAGCAATTCAATCATGAAGGCCTTATTCACGCAGTCTCTTCTGAACAGTTGATGTTGAGATGTGTCTGTTACTTGAACTCTGTGAAGCATGTATTTGGGCTGCAATCTTAGGTGCATTTAACTAATGAACTTATCCTCTACAGCAGAGGTAACTCTGGGTCTTCCTTTCCTGTGATGGTCCTCATGAGAGCCAGTTTCATCATTGCGCTTGATGGTTTTTGCGACAGCACTTGAAAGAACTTTCAAAGTTCTTGAAATGTTCCTCATTGACTGACCTTCATGTCTTAAATCAATGAATGACTGTCGTTTCTCTTTGCTTATTTGCGCTGTTTTTGCCATAATATGGACTTGGTCTTTTAACAAATAGCGGTATCTTCTGTATACCACCCCTAACATGTCACAACACAACTGATTGGATCAAACGCATTAAGGAAAGAAATTCCACAAATTAACTTTTAACAAGGCACACCTGTTAATTGAAATATATTCCAGGTGACGACCTCATGAAGCTGGTTGAGAGAATGCCAAGAGTGTGCAAAGCTGTCATCAAGGCAAAGGGTGGCTACGTTGAAGAATCTCAAATATAAAATATAAAATATAAATAGAACTTTTTCCGGCTTTGCAAAAGGTATGGAAAAATAACACGAAGATTAGATATAAACAATGAAACTATCAGTAAATTCGAAGCAGCTGAAGATAAATTAACTCTGAGTTTTGAAGACAAACTTGTGGCAGGGATATGGAAAGTTAATTTGGACTCAACTGACTTCCTAAAATGACAGTTCCCTTTCTACCAGTCTATGTCTTAAAGAGCATGCCACTGAGTAACGCAGTTTCTCTGGAACACATCCGCAAGGTCGAAGTTCACTGTCCAGTATCCAGACAACCTTTCCCCAGAGCTTCCTATACAGTTAATGTGTGTTGAGGCCGGCAATTGAGGACAATGAGAGGCTCAATTAAAGATGTTACAGAACTGTTGTATTTGATGCGAAACTCCCTTCTGCCCAGTTTGTTTCCCTGATGTTGCTTTTTTTGCCATCCCTGTAACTGTTGCTTCTGCAGAGAGATCGTTTTCCCAACTAAAACTCATAAAGAACTACCAAAGAAGAATTAGGCTCTCGGTCTAATATGCACTTTTGAACATCTGAGTAAGATCCACTAATGGCACTGGCGCCATTGTAGCCTTGACCATGGCATTTGTTCACTGATATCCCCTTATACTTTCAATCAGTTTATTTGATATTTGTCACTTTTTCAGTCACATTCCTGAAACCCAAGAAACACTAAGCGTGCTAGTACGTATGGATATAAAAAAAGGTTTATGAATGACGTTTTGGAGATTTACAGTCAAAAAATGTTATAAAAAACAAAAATAGACATTGATGACAGGCACATGGGCTGAGGGGGGAGGGATGAGACCCTTCAGAGCTGCTGCAGTGTGTCTGGCGCTGCTGTGTGTTCTCCTACTGGCTGGGATCATAGGTCTGTGTTTCTACCACAACAAAGTCATCAGTGAGTTTGAAGATTATAAAGCTTCCAACAACAACCTGACAAAAGAGAGATAATTGTTATAGACCAGTTATAACAACCTGGCAAAGGAGAGAACCCAATTCTGACTCGTTTCAGGAAACTAGGCATATGTCGCATGTCACTACATCACAGCAGAGGCATTTGAACGTAAACATGTATTTTTGGGGCAGAAGTACCTTCTGGATCAAGTGAACTTTCACGTGCCTTAATAGCACACTTGTATGCCATCTGTAAATACAAATACAATTGTTAAATTACGAGCCTAGTTGGTTTAGCCATGGACAAAGTCAGGAACCTTCCCACTAGCCATGATTGGCTGAGATAATAGATGGGCTGGACATGCCGAGATATGAGTTCAGATTGTCCATGTAGCCTGCTTCTGTCTATAACATGAACTGCTCAGTATGTGTAGACAATCCTTTCTATAATCAGCTTGTTTTAAGATATCATGAAGAACAGCAAAAGTGCTGCACTGAATGCTACCTAATATACTGTTTACATACCCTACATTATTCATCACATATGTATACATATATACTGTACTCTATATCATCTACTGCATCCTTATGTAATACATGTATCACTAGCCACTTTAACTATGCCACTTTGTTTACAAACTCATCTCATATGTATATACTGCACTCAATACCATCTACTGTATCTTGCCTATGCCGCTCTGTACCATCACTCATTCATATATCTTATGTACATATTCTTTATCTTTATCTTTATTCTTTATCCCCTTACACTTGTGTCTATAAGGTAGTAGTTTTGGAATTGTTAGCTAGATTACTTGTTGGTTATTACTGCATTGTCGGAACTAGAAGCACAAGCATTTCGCTACACTCGCACTAACATCTGCTAACCATGTGTATGTGACAAATACAATTTGATTTGATTTGATTTGAATTTAACAGGTGCTATTGTATCGACAAAGATCAGTTGGAAAACTTTGTGATGGACTACTTTCTGGAAGATGATCGTGCCGCTTGGAAAATTAATCAGACAAAGAGGAAATCCCTGATTTAGGTAAACACATTTTCATTGAACCAGACATCGTAGAGTCTTCTGATGACAGTGATGGGGATGGAAACAATGTTGTTGTCACAGAAGAAGTTGACCGAGTTTTGAAATCCGTGGAATGCCTGGTGGAAGCAGAGTATGATAGCTAAGGAGCTGGATACATTCTAGTGTTTGATTTCAAATATACTGAAGGAGTTGAAAAGAGAACACAGAAGGCTATTGTATAAAACACCTGTCTCCGGATTACATCTTCAAGCTAAGGGTAACCATGGCATCTGTGACAGAAAGGGAGAAGCGTTTCAGATATTATGTGTTTCTAATTTTGTCAGAAAGTACTTTTCATTGCAAGTTAAAGTAAACTGGGAACATGGAAATCCCAGACTTCTGACTTCAGTGTGTTCAAGACAACTGGGTACTCAGAAAAAGAATTGCACAGGCTGGGAAAATTCGTTTTGAACGGTCAGCCAACTCAGAATTCCAACTTGTGAACTCGGCTATCTTTCTAGAGCCCCGACTTTCCGACCTGAAGATCATTGACGTTATGATTGGACCTCATATTTTTCCAAGTTCCCATTTGTCTTGAAAGCACCATTGGGGGAATTCTTTAGCTAACTAGCTAGCTACATGTCTAAACAAAAGACTCCACTTCGCCATATGATTACATGGCCCATCAAGTTCGCCCGGTGTGTCTGGGGTGATTACGGTCATCTATTGTATTTCATGAACATGTCTGGACAATAGTGACCCATCCACTTAGCTAGATGTGGCTGGGGGATAGTTATAGTATTTATTTCACATGACCCATCAATTTAGACACATGTGTCTGGGTAAGAATCATCTAATAACTAATAAATATTTATACAGTATTTATCTGGACACTTTCTATTTTTGATATTGCTACTATGCAAATATGCAAGTATCCATTTCACTGTACCGTTTACACCTACTGTATACTGTGCATGTGACAAATAAACTTTGATTTTATTTTATAAGGTGTGTGTTTACCAGAGACGGTAATATGAAGAACAACATGACCTGAACCAAAGTCAGATTAGGATAAAGGCCAAAGACTAAATAAAGTATATATTTGCTACTACTTTCAACACATTTCTTCTTGAAATCTTTGGTTGTTTACTACACTACACTACCTTACTCACTCTGTTTAGCACATGGCCTCACATGTGAATCTTTAAAGAGATGGGTGGGGCTAAGGCTTAAGAAGGTGTGAATGATTCTGAATGAATGTAGACAAAGAAGAGCTCTCTCTCTCTCTCCAGTAGGTGTATCAAAACATTCAAAGGCCATTTTCCCTAAAGTGGGGTTACAAGTTTATAAACTGTAATGTGTGCACTGGGAGTCGGGAAGCAAATTCAGGGAGTGAATCATTTAATAAATAAATGAAAACATAATACAAAACAAGAAACACGAACAACGCACAGACACGAAACTGAAACAGAAACAACGACGCCTGGGGAAGGAACCAAAGGGAGTGACATATATAGGGAAGTGATGGAGTCCAGGTGAGTCTAATGACACGCAGGTGCGCGTAACAATGGTGACAGGTGTGCGCCATAATGAGCAGTCTGGTGACCTAGAGGCCGGAGAGGGAGCACACGTGACATGCACGTTTAAAGTAGAATGACTTTCCCATTGTTCCTCAACAGCAGCGTACACTATACAATTTTCGAGTCTCCACTTTTATCCAATGTAAAAAACAAAATGTCCAATTTTGCTACAGTACATAGGACCGAATTGAACCGGTCGGTCACAATTACAGAACATCTATAGCACCGTGAAAAATGAAAGAGACTAAAGACAAGCAACAGAAACCTGGCTGAAGAGAGAGACCAGCTACAGGGAGGGGAAAGACCTACTTACCAGTTGTGGAAAACTGTATAACGAAACAGACGAGCTACAGGTCAGTTTCAACAACCTGGCTAAAGAGAAAAATGAGCTACAGACCAGCAACAACATACTGACGACAGAGAAGGACCAGATAAAGAACGGCTACAATGCCACGAAAGGTGAAAGAGACAAGGCACTGAGCAACAACTGCCTTAGCTATTTTAGATGTCCGCAAGGGACCTTTTGATAACTCACACACATAAAAGTATTACACATCCAAACTTTCAGGAGATCCACAGCTGATTAATAACCAATAGCCTGAGAAACCCAAAGCCTATAACCTAAGAGTGTTTTCTACGAGGAGCTGCTTCTCCAATAGAAATCCCTGAACGCTACATGTAGAAGGTGTCATGGTGACATTACCTAGCTAAGCTCACGTGCATAAACATATTAGTAGGTCTAACGGTTGTGTCGCGCTGAAATGTGCACGTGCAGGCAATCAAAACAAAGCACTCCTTGGTGTGGAAATATATATATCGTTTTTGATGATAATGAAAATGTGTGTTTGTCACTTCCACAAAGTTGCAGTCATGACATGTTCAGCTACTTACAACACTGGCTCCAATTTAAGTTGTGCATTTAGATGAGGAAAATGAACAACCAAGAAAGAATTTCTCCCTCCCCATTGGCTTCCTAAACCCCTGGCCTGTTTGGTCTGATTCGTGGGCATCCCCAGAGGTATTGGCCGCTTGGTCCATATAATGGATCTTACTTTGCCTGCCAATGTGATGTGATCTAACAAAAACTGGGTTTGTTGTTTAGTTTGTTTCTATTTTTTAGGTTGCTTGCTTGTATTGTTCATTTGTTGTTTTCTGATTGATGTATCTTGATTATTGATTGATTTGTCTTTATTGCACAACGAAACATGCCAAATGAACACCCCTAGGGTTGTAGCAGCCCCATGTCACATCTAGATTATTACAACAGGTAGGCCTAGTACTCAACAAACTCAGCTGACTTCCTGAAATGACAGTTTCCTGTCTACCAGTGGTTATGTCTAAAATAGCAACAGATGGAGAGGGACAATGGGAACACACAAAGGAATCTGGTTGCTGCAGAACCAATTCATTTTGAAAAAGCAATCCATTTTATATTCTTTCACAAACAGGTGGCAGGGGTATGGACATTTCATTTGGACTCAACTGACTTCCTGAAATGGAAGTTCCCTGTCTAGCAGTGGTTACAGCTCCAGATAGAGAGATACAGCGATAGCACATTTAGGAATCTGCTTCTTTGTTAAAATAAACATAAAGAAGAAGATTCATTTGCAGATCCCAAACACAGCCACATCCTGATTCTTGTGAAGTCTTATATTCACACCTATTTAGCAGCCAATCACATTCAATGTTTTGTATTGTCTGCCTAATATGGCATGCCCATTGGTGGTAAGACATCTATAAAATGTTCAGTACACAACTTCATACTAGAACATATTCTGTAGTCGGTCGTCTGATAATAGTTGTTGAGACCGTGGTAGAACATGGAGATGTCAGAGGATAAGAATGCCAATACGGACCAGTTATGTAACAAAGGGGCGAGCAAAAATGAGAATGAATATGCCATCGCCTCTCAGGACTCAAGAGAAGAGACCAAGAAGGATGCCACCTCTAAGGACAGACCAGTTGCTAACCCCTCAAGTTATGATAACTCAGGTAGGAGACCCTCCAAAGCTGCTGCAGTTTGTCTGGGGATGCTGTGTATCCTCCTACTGGCTGGGATTGTAGCTCTGGGTTTCTACCACAAGAATATCATCAGTGGGTTTGAGGATTGTAAAGTCAGCAACATCAACCTGTCTACGAAAAAAGACCAGTTAGAGATCAGCTTCAACACCATAACTAATGAGAGAGACCAGCTACAGACCAGTTACAACACCATGAAAAAGGAGACAGACCAGCTACAGACCATCTACAACACCATGAAAAAGGAGAGGGACCAGCTACAGACCACCTTCAACACCATGACCAAGGAGATAGACCAGCTACAGACCAGCTTCAACACCATGACCAAGGAGATAGACCAGCTACAGACCAGCTTCAATAACCTGGCTAAGGAAAGTGACCATTTGAAGTCGGAGAGAGACAGGCTTCAGGAGCGCTTTTCTGACCTAAAACAAGCTGGGCCTAAAGGCTGGACGCTGTTTCAGTCCACTTGGTATTACATCTCCTCTGAGGTAAAATCCTGGGATGAGAGCAGACAGGACTGCATTGAAAGAGGAGCAGACCTGGTGATCATAAATAGCAAAGTGGAGCAGATATTTCTCATTAATCTGAACAAGAGGATCTGGATTGGCCTGACTGACAAAGACATAGAGGGGACCTGGAAATGGGTGGACGGTACCAAACTGACCACATCCTATTGGACGGGAAAGCAACCTGATAATGGTGATGGGAATCCAATATTTGGGGAGGAGGATTGTGCTGAGATTGTTATGGGGTGGATATGGAATGATATTTCATGTGCAAATCATTACAATTGGGTCTGTGAGAAGGTTGTTTAACAGTGTTATAATTTATTGCATGTGTATGTACCAGATGTGCTCCCTGATTTTGTATCATGAAGTTTTGATATGAGCATGGAAATGTTTTAGAAATTTGATAAGAAGCTTCAAAGAAATGACTCTGAAATGTAAATACTGTTCTTTCCTATTTGTGTTCACAAACTGGTGGTTAGGCAGACATGTCGGCACTTAACTCAACTGACTCCCTGAACAGACAGTTCCCTGTCTACCAGTGGTTGTGTCCAGTGGTGCAAAGTACTTAAGCAAAAATACTTCAAAGTATCTACTAGTTTTTCTGTCCTTTACTTTACTATTGATATTTTTTTACTATTGATACTCCACTACATTCCTAAACAATTTCCCTGACACCCAAAAGTACTCGTTACATATTGAATGCTTTTGCAGGACAGAAAAATGGTCTAATTCACGCACTTAAAGAGAAACTCCCTAGTCATCGCTATTGCATCTGATCTGGCGGACTCACTAAACACAAATGCCTTGTTTGTAAATTTTTGGAGTGTTCTCCTGGCTATAAGTAAATTTAAAAAACATGAAAATCATTCCGTCTGGTTTGCTTAATATAAGGAATTTGAAATGATTTATACTTTTACTTCTACTTTTGATACTTAAGTATATTTTGCCAATTACATTTACTTTTGAAACTGAAGTATATTTCAAACAAAATACTTTTTCACTTTTACTGAAGTAGGATTTTACTGGGTGACTTTCACTTGAGTCATTTTCTATTAAGGTATCTGTACTTTTACTCAAGTGTGACTATTGGGTACTTTTTCCAGCACTGGCTATGTCTAGCTAACACAGCATCAGATAAAGATATAGCAATGTGGTACTGTCAGCACAGGACATGAACAACCTGCGATGCCTTATTTTTTTTTTTTACTTTGCAAGCATGTGGAGAAATATTATGCAAAATGCAATAAATACCTATAGCCACATCAGAGATCCTTGAAATGTTCTCCTATATACCCCCATGTTCGTGTGTATTACTATTGTGATGCATGTAATGGATCTTACTCTGCCTGCCAGTGTGATGTGATCTACTTTAGTTTGGTATTTCTAGGTCGCTTGCTTGTATTGTTCATTTGTTGTTATCTGACGGATTTTGTCTTGATTATTGAATGACGTGTCTCTTCAATTGCTTTGTTGCATGAAGAAAAATGTCAATAAAGATTTTGGTCACAAAAAAAAAAATGAGCACACCTCAGGTTGTAGCAGGCCCTATGTTACATCTAGAGGATTAGAAGAAGTAGGCCTAGTACTCAACGGGCTAAACTGTCTTCCTGAAATGACAGTTTCCTGTCTGCCAGTGGTTATGTCTAAAAGAACATTGGATAGAGGGGACAATGGTAACACACATAAAGGAATCTGGTTCTTTGTTATTAAAATCAACATAAAGAGGACGATTCGATTCCAGATCTCCTACCTCCAGACCCCAAACACAGCCACATCCTCATTCTTGTGAAGTCTTATATTCACATCTATTTGGCAGCCAATCACGTTCAAGGTTTTGTATTGTCTGCCTAATATGGCACGCCTATTGGTGGTAAGACACCTATAAAATGTTCCTTACACACAACACAGCGTTCATATTTGAACAGGTTCTCTAGCAGATCGTCTGGGAATTAGTAGTTTGAGACCGTGGTAGAACGTGGAAATGTCAGAGGATAAGAATGCCAATATAGACCGGTTATGTAACAAAGGGGTGAGCAAACATTTTGAATTTATATTTGAAAATGCCATCGTCTCTCAGGACTCAAGCGACAAAACCGTTGAGGATGCCACCTCTAAGGGCAGACCAGGACCTAACCCCTTACGTTCTGATTACTCAAGTAGGAGACCCCCCCAGAGCTGCTGCAGTTTGTCTGGGGTTGCTGTGTGTCCTCCTACTGGCTGGGATCATAGAACTGGGTTTCTACCACAAGAAAAAGCAATCAGACTAAAGAAAGAGAAGAGTTGCAGAACACTGGGAGAAGAAGAAAGACCAGACACAGACCAGCTACAACAAACTGACAACAGAGAGAAACCAGTTATAGAGGGGGAGAGTCAGGCTTCAGAAGATCTTGTCTGACCTAAAACATACGGGTTGGTATTACCTCTCCTCTGAAGACAAATTATAGGATGAGAGCAGACAGGACTGCATTGAGAGAGGAGCAGACCTGGTGATCATAAACAGCAATGAAGAGCAGAGATTTCTCACTAGGCCCAACAAGGAGGTCTGGATTGGCCTGACAGACAAAGACATAAGAGGGGACCTGGAAATGGGTGGACGGTACCCCACTGATCACAGCCTATTGGATGGGAAAACGTGAATTGTTATTGATTTTACCCTTATTTTACCAGGTAAGTTGACTGAGAACACATTTTCATTTAAAGCAATGACCTGGGGAATAGTTACAGGGGAGAGGAGGGGGGATGAATGAGAAATTGGAGGCTGGGGATGATTAGTTGGCCATAATGGTATGAGGGCCAGATTAGGAATTTAGCCAGCGCACCGCGGTTAATGGCGCTTTCAAGACAAATGGGAACTCGGAAAAATACGAGGTCAAATCATGACGTCAGTGATCTTCAGGACGTAGAGTCGGAGCTCTAGAAAGAGGCCCGAGTTCTGGAGTTGGAATTCCGAGTATGGATGGCCGTTCAAATGACTTTTCCCAGTCGGAGCTTGTTTTTATTCAGAATTCCCAGCTGCCTTGAACACACTGAAATCAGAAGTTGGAGATTTCCGAGTTCCCAGTTCTGAGTTTCCAGTTGTTTTGAAAGCGGCATAACACCCCTATTCTTGCGATATGTGCCATGGGATCTTTAGTGACTACAGTAAGTTAGGACACCTGTTTAACATCCCATCTGACAGACGGCACCCTACACAGGAAAATGTCTCTGATCACTGCACTGGGCTATTTATTTTAGACCAGAGGAAAGAGTGCCTCCTACTCGCCATCCAACACCACTTCCAACAGAATCTGGTCTCCCATCCAGGGACTGCACAGGACCCACACCCTGTTAACCATCAAAAGCAAGCCAGCAGTGCGATGCAGGGTGGTATGCTGAATAGGGAGAAGCATTGTACTGAGCACTCTCCTAAGTTGATATGGAATGATTTGTCATGTGACACTCATCGTTACTGGGTCTGTGAGATGGTCATTTAGTGTTATATTAATGCAGGTACACTACATGACCAAAAGCATGTGGACACCTGCTCATCAAACATCTTATTCCAAAATCATGGGCATGAATATGGAGTTGGTTCCCTCTTTGCTGCTATAACAGCCTCCCCTCTTCTGGGAAGGCTTTCCAGTAGATGTTGGAACATTGCTGTGGGGACTCGATTCCATTCAGCCACAAGAGCATTAGTGTGGTCGGACACTGATGTTGGGCGATTAGGCCTGGCTCGCAGTCGGCGTTCCAATTCATCCCAAAGGTGTTCAATGGGGTTGAGGTCAGGGCTGTGTGCATGCCAGTCAAGTTCTTCCACACCGATCTCGACAAACCATTTCTGTATGGACCTCACATTGTGCACAGGGGCATTGTCATACTGAAACAGGAAAGGGCCTCCCCTAAAACTGTTGCCACAAAGTTGGAATCACAGAATGGTCTAGAACGTCATTGTATGAAATTTGATGAACTGACTTGTTGAAAAGGTGGTATTCTGTAATGATGCCATGTTGAGTGCTTCAGTTTGTCTATGGAGATGGCATAGCAGTGTGCTCAATGTTATACACCTGTCAGCAATGGTTGTGGCTGAAATAGCCGAATACACTAATTTGAATGGGTACTTTTATATACAATGTATTCGGAAAGTATTCAGACCCCTTGACTTTTTGCACGTTGTTACGTTACAGTCTTATTCTAAAATGGATTAAAATGTTTTTTTCCCCCTCATCAATCTTCACACAATGCCCCATAATGACAAAGCAAAAACTGTTTTTGATTTTATTTTTGCGAAGGTATTAAAACAAAAATATGCCATTTACATAAGTATTCAGACCTTTTACTCAGTATTTTGTTGAAGCACCTTTAGCAGCGATTACAGCCTCGACTCTTCTTGGGTATGATGCTACAAGAAGCTTGAGCTTCTTCTCTGCAAATCCTCTCAAGCTCTGACAGGCTGGATGGAGAGTATCGCTGCACAGCTATTTTCCGGTCTCTCCACAGTTGTTCAATCGGGTTCAAGTCAGGGCTCTGGCTGGGCCACTCAAGGACATTCAGAGACTTGTCCCGAAGCCGCTCCTACATTGTCTTGGCTGTGTGCTTCGGGTCGTTGTCCTGTTAGAAGGTGAACCTTTGCCCCAGTCTGAGGTCCTGAGCACTCTGGAGCAGGTTTTCATCAAGGATCTCTCTGTAATTTGCTCAGTTCATATTTTCCTCGATCCTGACTAGTCTCCCAGTCCCTGCAGCTGAAAAATATCCCCACAGCATGATGTTGCCACCACCATGTTTCACCGTAGGGATGGTGCCAGGTTTCCTCCAGATGTGACGCTTGGCATTCAGGCCATGGTCTGAGAGTCCTTTAGGTGCCTTTTGGCAAACTCCAAGCGGGCTGTCATGTGCATTTTACTGAGGATTGGCTTTAGTAAATGCCTGATTGGTGGAGTGCTGCAAAGATGGTTATCCTTCTGGAAGGTTCTCCCATCTCCACAGAGGAACTCTGGAGCTCTGTCAGCATAACCATTGGGTTTTTGGTCAGCTCCCTGACAATGGCCCTTCTCCCCTGATTGCTCAGTTTGGCTTGGCGGCCAGGTCTAAGAAAGAATCTTGGTGTTTCCAAACATCTTCCATTTAAGAATGATGGAGGCGACTGTGTTCTTGGGGAGTGTCAATGCTGCAGAAATGCTTTGGTACCCTTCCCAGATCTGTGCCTCGACACAATCCTGTCTCGGAGCTCTACCTACAATTCCTTTGACCTCATGGCTTGGATTTTTCTCTGTCATTCACCGAGTGACTGCAAACTTGTTGGATGCACTTGCAGTTTTTTTAGGTTGTCTTTCGAAGTATGTTTTGCTCAATAGGAGATGAATGGTGAGTAACGTTTTGAGTCATTTTATTGCAAATAAGAAT
The DNA here is from genome assembly GCF_034236695.1 of Oncorhynchus nerka. Taxonomy (NCBI): domain Eukaryota; kingdom Metazoa; phylum Chordata; class Actinopteri; order Salmoniformes; family Salmonidae; genus Oncorhynchus; species Oncorhynchus nerka. The sequence goes on along the minus strand of NC_088424.1, from coordinate 15,673,075 downwards.
ATAATATGTTTCTGAACACTTTTACATGAATGTGGATGCTACCATGATTATGGATAATGAATAATGTTGATCACACCCCCAAAATCATGAATAATGCTCATATCCAGAGTGTGAATTACACCGTGACATTTGGGGCATCTCTATTTGGCTCTCTATCATGGGCTTAATAGTAAAGATGCAATTTAATAGTACAAATGTATGACTTTTTATTATCCGATTGTCAAACATATCACTTCAGAAAGTAGGCTACCTGTGCATGTTCATCCAATCAACGCACTGCATGTGCACTTGCTCCATTTGGTAAATGGAAAGAGACATCTGTTACAAAACACCCACAAATGTTCCTAATGACATTTGTCGATTGCCATTGATTAGGCCGACATTAATCCATGTGTCTTGTGGCTTGAAAAGTCGGAAACACGTGAAACGATTGATTGATGGATCTTGTTAGTTGGATCTTTGTTGCTTGATGAAAACTCTGGTTGCAGCAGGCCTGTGTACACATCTACAGTATTACAACAGGTAGGCCTAGTACTTCTCTGTACCAGAGTGAAGTGATACATACTGTATTAAAAGGATACTTTGGGATTTTAGCATGCTAGCAGATACCCATAGACTTCCAGTCATTGTGCTAACACTAGTTAGCATTGGCTTGCGAAACTACCTCTAACTTCCTTCATACTAGACACAAAGACATAACATGCTATCCCTGACCTGACCCTGTGGAAGTTGGTAAAGGGCCTCATTGCCAAAATCTCAAATACCCCATTAAGGGGTCTGCTCACATTTATAAAAATGGCCCATGGACTTTGAAGAGACATTCCAAAGAGACCAATGCAGAGGTGGTCTAATAGTCACCGGACTTCACACATACAACCACAGTTTCTGACTTCCTGGGCCTTGCATTTACCAGGCAATAACACATGTTGTTTTGCGTCGTCTTTTGCACAGCTTCCTGTTTATCGGTGGTTACCGTTGAATGTAGAACACTTTGGACTCACTACAGGTTCACAGCTTTCTTTCAACATGCACAAACATTACTAGGACATCGGGTAGCAGCAATTGAGACAGTGGGAGATCATGGAAATGTCGGAGAATATCTATACCAATATTGACAGCATTTTTGACGGTGATCCCTGTGGCAGAAGGGCAGCAAACAGAGACGAGGATATCAACGAAGATAGCATCATCTTCCAAGACTCAAGAGATGCGGCCGAGGACGATGACACCTGTATGGGCAGACCAGCAGCTAACCCCTCAGGTTCTAAGAGCTTAGGTAGGAGACCCTCCAGAGCTGGTGCTGTGTGTTGGGGGCTGCTTTGTGTTCTCCTACTGGCTGGGATCATAAGCCTAGGCTTCTACCGCAATACAGTCATGAATAGTTATAAAGACAACTTGACAAAAGAGAAGAACCAGCTAGAGACCAGCAACAACAACCTGACTACAGAGAGAGACCAGCTACAGACCAGCTACAAAAACATGACTAAGAAAAGAGACCAGCTACAGGTCAGTTATAACACCATGACCAAGGAGAGAGACCAACTACAAACCAGTTACAATAACCTTGCTGAGGAAATTGACAAGTTGAAGACGGAGAGAGAATTGCTTCGGAAGAGGTTATCTGGCCTAAAACGAGCTGGGCCTAAAGGCTAGACGCTGTTTCAGTCCACTTGGTATTACATATCCTCTGAGGTAAAATCCTGGGATGAGAGCAGAAAGGACTGCATTGAGAGAGGAGCAGACCTGGTGAGCATAAATAGCAAAGAGGAGCAGACATTTCTCACTAATCTGAACAAGAGGATCTGGATTGGCCTGACTGACAAAGACAAAGAGGGGACCTGGAAATGGGTGGATGGTACTCCACTGACCACAACCTACTGGATAGGAAAAAATCCTGATAACAAAATGGAGGAAGATTGTGCTGAGATCATCATTGGACCGGTAGAAGGGAACTGGGATGATTTTTCATGTGCCACTCATCTCAACAGGATCTGTGAGCAGAAGCATTAACTTTGTATTGTAAACTGGTTGGAGAACTACGCTTGTATGCTCTCTCTCTCTCTCTCTGTCTCTCTCTCTCTCTGTCTCTCTCTCTCTGTCTGTCTCTCGCTCTCTCTCCCTCTCTCTCTCGCTCTCTCTCTCTCTCTCTCTCTATCGGTCTCTGTCTCTCTCTCTCTCTGTCTCTCACTCTTTCTCTCTGTCTGTCTGTCTGTCTGTCTGTCTGTCTGTCTGTCTGTCTGTCTGTCTGTCTGTCTGTCTGTCTGTCTGTCTGTCTGTATGTCTGTCTGTCTGTCTGTCTGTCTGTCTGCCTGTCTGTCTGTCTCTCTCTCTCTGTCTCTTTCTCTCAATTTCAATTTAAGGGGCTTTATTGGCATGGGAAACATATGTTAACATTGCCAAAGCAAGTGAAATAGATAATAAACAAAAGTGAAATAAACAATTAAAAAAATGACCAGTAAAATTACAAAAGTTCCAAAATAAATATTGTCTACATTACATCTACATACAGTATACAGTGTTGTAATAGTCTCTCTCTCTCTCTCTCTCTCTCTCAGATATGTATGGTGCATATAGCATTTATCAATCTTTATAAATGTTTCATTCCAAAGAAGATGGCCTGTACAGTGCACTTAGCACCATTTTGGTTGTCTTCAAATGTTACTTAGCACATTCAAATTCCTTTATTATTTTATTATTCAAATAAAGCGCTGTAGCTCTGTGAAACGTCTACTCTATAGCTGTGAGTCCTAGCTGCAGCCTGTGCAAGTACCAACAAAGTCATTACTGAAGAGCTCAGGCTAGACACCGACTAACACATTCAAGATCATGTGCTACTGAATTACAATTATTGGGCCGCAGTCTGGTACATGTCGACCACGTGCTGGCATGATGGTAACGTTTTCCTTGAGGCCCCATTTGAGATGACTTGACATTACTTAGTGGCCTGGGCACCTATTCAAAAAAGTGTCTCAGAGAAGGAGTGCTAATCTAGAATCAGGTCCCTCAACTCCAGTCATCGTACTCGTAGTCTGTACGCCAACTAGATGGATATGTCCCATTGACATCAGCACAGTGATTATTGTAATGAGGAATATAGGTCTGCAACATGGATGTTGAAGTGCTGGCTGTCATTTTGAACGGTTTTAGTTGCTCAGCATGTCTGCCTCATCCTTTTAGGTATTGCACATCGATCCCTAGAAACAAGACAAAATTAGCAGTTTCTCTCTCTCGCTCTCACTCTGTGTGTGTGTGTGTGTGTGTTTGTGGTTTCCTGCATTTAGGCTATATCTATCCTCCTCGGTGTGTGTCCGTGGGTTGGTTGTTAACTTCCCCTGACCTATAACCTCCTCAGCACTACATCAGTACTAATGGAGAGAAGATGACCTCTACAATACACATAGCCACATAAGAGAGAAAATAAACAGAAATAATGAGAAAGATTCTCTCTCAATTCATTTCAATTCAAGGTGCTTTATTGGCATGGGAAACATATGTTAACATTGCCAAAGCAAGTGAAGTAGATCATATACAAAAGTGAAATAAACAATAAAAATGAACAGTAATGTAATGTAATGGCTTTCGTCGTCGGATGAGGAAGAGTAGTCGGACCAAAGTGCAGCGTGGTAAGTCTTCATGTTTGTTTATTGAACTGAACATTAATACAAAATAACAAGAGAATAAATGAAACAGAAACAGTCCTGTAAGTTGCAAACACTAAACAGTGTCTTCTCTTGAGAGCCAGGTCTGCCTACGGCGGCTTTTCTAAATAGCAAGGCTATGCTCACTGTTTCTGTACATAGTCAAAGCTTTCCTTAAGTTTGGGTCAGTCACAGTGATCAGGTATTCTCTGTTTAAAGCCAAATAGCATTTTGGTTTTCTCAGTTAATTTGTTAATACTTTCCAATGTGTCAAGTAATTCGCATTATGTTTTCTAGTGATTTGGTTGGGTCTAATTGTGTTGCTGTCCTGGGGCCCTGTGGGGTCTGTTAGTGTTTGTGAACAGAGCCCCAGGAAAGACTTGCTTCGGGGACTCTTTTCAAGGTTCATCTCTCTGAAGGCGATGGCTTTGTTATGGAAGGTTTGTGAATCGCTTCCTTTTAGGTGGTTGTAGAATTTAGCGGCTCTTTTCTGGATTTTGATAATTAGCGGGTATCTGCCTAATTCTGCTCTGCATGCATTATTTGGTGTTTAACGTTGTACAGAGAGGATATTTTTGCAGAATTCTGAATGCAGAGTCTCAATTTGGTGTTTGTCCCATTTTGTGAATTCTTGGTGGGTGAGCGGACCCCAGACCTCACACCCATAAAGGGCAATGGGTTCTATAATTAATTCAAGTATTTTTTGCCAGATCCTCATTGGTATGTCGAATTTTATGTTCCTTTTGATGGCATAGAAGGCCCTCCTTGCCTTGTCTCTCAGATCGTTCACAGCTTTGTGGAAGATACCTCTGGCGCTGATGTTCAGGCCGAGGTATGTATCGTTTTTTGTGTGCTCTTGGGTTACGGTGTCTAGATGGAATTTGTATTTGTGGTCCTGGCGACTGGACCTTTTTTGGAACACCATTATTTTGGTCTTACTGAGATTTACTGTCAGGGCCCAGAATATCTAGGTGCTGCTGTAGGCCCTCCTTGGTTGGTGACAGAAGCACCAGATCATCAGCAAACAGTAGACATTTGACTTCAGATTCTAGTACGGTGCTGCAGACTGTTCTAGTGCCTTCGCCAATTTGTTGATACATATGTTGAAGAGGGTGGGGCTTAAACTGCATCACTGTCCACCCCACGGCCCTGTGGGAAGACGTGTATGTTTTTTGTCAATTTTAACCACACACTTGTTGTTTGTGTACATGGATTCTATAATTTCTTATGTTTTTCCCTTAAGACCACTGCCCATCAATTTGTATAGCAGACCCTCAAGCTAAATTGAGTCGAAGGCTTTTTTGAAATCAACAAAGCATGAGAAGACTTTGCCTTTGTTTTGGTTTGTTTGTTTGTCAATTAGGGTGTGCAGGGTGAATACGTGGTCTGTCGTACGATAATTTGGTAAAAAGCCAATTTGACATTTGCTGTGATAATGCAGGGGATTTTCCCAAGGATGCTGTTGATGCATATCCCATGTTTTCTGTTTGACATTTTAGATTTGACAGGGAAGCTGAGAGGTCAAATATACTGTTTAGATTTTCTACTGCTAAGTTTACACCTTCACTATTACAGTGGAACGTTTTGTCCAGGAAGTTGTCTAAAAGGGATTGAATTTGTTGTTGCCTAATTGTTTCTTGGTAGGTTTCCACACTACTTTCCTTCCATCTATAGCATTTCTTAATATTACTCAGTTCCTTTGGCTTTGATACCTCATGATTGAGTATTATTCTGTTCAAGTAGACTGTGATTTTGCTGTGATCTGATAGGGGTGTCAGTGGGCTGACTTTGGACACTCTGAGAGACTCTGGGTTGGAGTCAGTGATAAAGTAGTCTACAGTACTACTGCCAAGAGATGAGCTATAGGTATACCTACCATAGGAGTCCCCTTGAAGCCTACCATTAACTATGTACATACCAAGCGTACGACAGAGCTGCAGGAGTTATGGCCTGTTTTTGTTGGTTATATTGTCATAGTTGTGCCTAGGGGGGAATATGGGGGAGGGAATGCTGTCACCTCCAGGCAGGTGTTTGTCCCCCTGTGTGCTGAGGGTGTCAGGTTCTTGTCCGGTTCTGGAATTTAGGTCACCAAAGACTAGTACATGTCCCTGGGCCTGGAAATGATTGATTTCCACCTCCAGGATGGTGAAGTTGTCTTCATTAAGCTATGTGGATTCCATTGGGGGGATATAGGTAGCACACAGGAGAACATTTTTCTCTGTTAAGATTTCCTTTTGAATTTCTAGCCAAATGTAAAATGTTCCTGTTTTCATTGATTTAGTTAGGTCTGTTCTATATCAAATTAGCATTACCTCTGAGTCCCTTCCCTGTTTCACACCTGGTAGTTTGGTGGATGGTACTACCAGCTCTCTGTAACCTAGAGGGAAACCAGTGGGTCTGCCTCCTCTATACCATGTTTCTTGTAGGATGACAATGTCTGTATTTCCAATTTCTTTGATAAAGTCCAGGTTCCTGCTCTTTAGGCCAAAGGCAGATGACCTCAGGCCTGGGATATTCCAGGATGAGATAGCGAAGACTTTGTGTTCCATATAGTGTCCAATGTTGTGGGTTGTGTGGTTTTGTCTCAGGCCAGTAAGTGTGAGCAGAAACTGCTGAGCATCTGTGGTACATTCCATTGGCTTGGGCTAGTGTAAGAGTGGGGGTTGGGCCTGTTTGCCAGCTCACGGCCTGGGCGTATATGAGACTCTCTTTGCGGGAGTGGGGGCATTCGATGGGAAGGAGGGTCAAAGGTCTGATCTGAGGGGGCCTAAATGGGGTGTGGGCATGGTTGACTTGGGGGGTGTTGATTTCTTGGGGTGGAGGTGTGGATGGGGGGGTCTGGGAGAGTGTATTGCTAGTCTGGGCGGGGTGTCTATTGATCTGTTGCTCCTGTGTGAAGTGTTGGGGCTGTGTTTGAGAGTGATGTCCTTTAGGGTCTGGGCGAAGGTGGGCACTGCTGCCTTGTATAGGTGGACCTGGTCGTAATGGCTGTTCAAGTCCAGGGTGGAATGGTGGGTCAGGAAAACATTTGGTTTTGAGGCACAGTCACGAGAAATACTTGCTTACCCGCTGTATGGTAGCAGGGTGGAAATAACCACTTGTGCGTTGGTGAAAGTAGAAGAAGCTTTTCCAATCACTCCCTTGAGTGTTGTGGCCACCGTTTCCTGCTGTGCTCTCAGGTCGTTTGTGCCTGTGTGTATTATTATGTGGCTGGGTGACCCTAGTTGGTCCTCAGACAGAAGGTCTAGGCACACTGGGTGTCTGGACACCAGAGTTTAGACACTCTGTGTTTGGGAAAAATATTTTTTCTTCTATATATTTCCCGTTTGAATCCATAAGGAGTACAATCTGTGTCTTGTGTATGTCCTCAGTGTGTGTGTGTATGTGTGTGTGGGGGGGGGCTGTCAGGAGGGCTATCAGGGTGGCTGACGGGGGGTGATGAGAGGGGATGGGATCCCCTGGGCTTGGGCTTCTTCATTTGTCTGCCCCGCTGAGTTGTCGACGCTACGGTCAGGGTCTGGGGTGGACTGTTCTGCTGTGCTGTCGAGACTTTTGTTGGGAGCTGAGGTGGGTTGTTCTGCTAGCTTCTCTGCTGGGGTGGTCACCTCTTTGTCACACGCCATCCCACCCTCTCCTCCAGCAGTCTGATCCTCTCCTCTGGTTCTCTGTTCTTCTCCTGCTCCTGCTCTTTCTCCTGTAGATGTTGTCTCACTACAGTCTAGAGTGCAGATATCTCTCTCTCTACCTCCAGTTCTCTAGGTCTAGTTAACTTCTTATGGCTGGGGGCAGTATTGAGTAGCTTGGATGAATAAGGTGCCCAGAGTAAACTGCCTTCTACTTAGTCCCAAAAGCTAAGATATGCATATTATTAGTAGATTTGGATATAAAAACCTCTGAAGTTTCTAAAACTGTTTGAATGATGTATGTGAGTATAACAGAACTCATAAGGCAGGCAAAAACCTGAGAAAAAATCCAAACAGGAAGTAGGAAATCTGAAGTTTGTAGGTTTGCCTATCCAATATACAGTGTCTATAGAGTCATATTGGACTTCCTAAGGCTTCCACTAGATGTCAACGTCTTTAGAACCTTGCTTGATGCTTCTACTGTGAGGGATGAGGAAATAAGAGCTGATTGAGTCATGGGTCTGGCAGAGAGTTAGCTGCGTTCTATCGCATTTCTACAGACAAAGGAATTCTCAGGTTGAAACATTATTGAAGATTTATGTTAAAAACATCCTAAAGATTGATTCTATACATCGTTTGACATGTTTTTACGAACTGTAATGGAATTTATTTACTTGGCCTGCGCGTCATCAATTTGGATTTTGGAAGTAAACATGCGAAAAATAGGAGGTATTTGGACATAAATTATGGACGTTATCGAACAAAACAAACGTTTATTGTGGAACTGAGATTCCTGGGAGTGCATTCTGATGAAGATCATCAAAGGTAAGTGAATATTTATAATGCTATTTCTGACTTCTGTTGACTCCACAACATGGCGGGTATCTGTATGGCTTGTTTTTGTCTCTGAACGCTATACTCAGATTATTGCATGGTGTGCTTTTTCCGTAATGTTTTTAAAAAATCTGACACAGCAGTTGCATTAAGGAGAAGTTCATCTAAAGTTCCATGTATAATACTTGTATCTTTTATCAATGTTTATTATGAGCATTTCTGTAAATTGATGTGGCTCTCTGCAAAATCACCAGATGTTTTGGAGGCAAAACATTTCTGAACATAACGCGCCAATGTAAACTAAGATTTTTGGATATAAATATGAACTTCATCGAACAAAACATACATGTATTGTGTAACATGAAGTCCTATGAGTGTCATCTGATGAAGATCATCAAAGGTTAGTGATTCATTTTATCTCTATTTCTGCTTTTGTGACTCCTCTCTTTGGCTGGAAAAGTGGCTGTGTTTTTCTGTGACTAGGTACTGATCTAACATAATCAGATGGTGTGCTTTTGTCGTAAAGCCTTTTTGAAATCGGACAATGAGGGATTAACAACACGTTTATCTTTAAAATTGTGTAAAATACGTGTATGTTTGAGGAATTTTAACGATGAGATTTCTGTTGTTTGAATTTTGCGCCCTGCACTTTCACTGGCTGTTGTCATATCGATCCCGTTAACGGGATCTCAGCCATAAGATTAAGGGGGTGTTGTTGTGCTGGACTGTTGCCTGGGTCTGTGCTGACTGGAGTGTAAATCACCTACTGTTCCAGCTCCACCTGTCTTACCTCCAGCTGGGTGAATGTATCCCTCATTTCAATGAGGGAGTAGTACTCTTTGCTGGGAGGTTGACTTTCCACTTGGGGTTGCTCATCTGTGGGTTTATGTAATGAAGAGGTCTGGTCTGACCCACTCGGGGTGGGGGTATCTTTCTCAAGGGAGAGCTTCTCCTGCTGAGCTATTTCTTTGATTTGTTGAAAGTCCAGCTGAAACTGTTTGGGGTTGCCCTGTACCAATACTGTTCCCAGACTTATAGAGATTTGTATTAGCTGACTCAGAGTCCTCGTTGTCTAGTATCCTGAGTTTCCATCCATCGGTAACACCCCCCCCCAACAGAGGGGTAGTGTGTTAATATGGCACTGTGCCATGCAAGGGGATGGTCTGCGTGGAAGATAAGTTTGCTTATTGTTCCATTTTTATAATAGTCAGCAAAAAGTGTCTCTTGATTTTCCATAAGGAGCTTCATTGTGTACTCTTTTCGTGTCTTATTACTTTTTACATACAGAGGGTACTGTATTTCAATTACCTCTGAACATTGGGAGGGTGCTTCTAATGCAGCTCCATTGGGATGGGGCTCTCCTGCCATTGTTGGGCTCAAGGGCTTTGACACCTCTCACTTGACACGCCAGTGTTAATTGAAGTTGTATCAAGCTTGGTAGCCTTAACTTAGCATTCAAGCCTTAGAAAGTAAAATATGTCATTGTAGTGTTTTTTTTCTTGGCTTTTGGAATGAAAATATAGCTTCAGACGAAACATTACTCACTCAGTTCCAGGTTGGATGGTGTTTTCAGGTCTCTGTTCGCCAGAGCATTTTGCTGTATAGCTTGGGAATAATAATCGTCAATTCCATAATTCGGTCAAAAATCAGGTTGTAGGTCTTGAGTTTTGATTTGGAGGGAAGGTTATGTTGTGGAGGGTAGTATCCTGTATATGTCCTTGCCAACAAAAAAATCCTAGTTTATCTAATTCTAAATCGTTCTCTTTTTAAGAACATGATGAAAAATGCAGGAGCTCATCAGCTCTTGACCTCTCTGTCTCTCTCTTTAAAAAAGTGGAAAATGGTATAAAAAAAGACGGCAATATCAATCACTGTTTTAAAAAGAAACATAGGACGTGGACATCTGAAGAGAGAAAGAGAGAGGAAGGAGAGAAAATGGGGAGGGCGAGAGCCATGACACTGCTGACATGATAGATGAGTTTACAGAAATCTGAGGAGCAAATTAAATAATTTTTTCAATGCTGTGCACTCTGTCCCACACTTTCTCTCCTTATCCTCTCTCTCCTTGTCTCTCCCCCTTGCTTACTTCCTTCTATCCTCTCCTTTCTCTCTCCCCTCTCCCCCCGTTCATGTCTGTCTTTCTCTACCCATCACTCTCCTTGTCACCGCCCCTCCCCATCTCTCGTACTCCCATCCCCGTCTCTCCTCGTCTCTAACCAGTAATGACCATTCATCAACATTACAGGGAGCTGTCCCTTTCAGCGCGGCCTGTTCGTTATTGCAGCCTGTTCAGGGCTCGCCTTTCCTCGCCTCTCTTCTTCTCTCCTCTTCCCGCCACCCCCCACTCCACTACAGTCTGGGGGGGATTCCTCAACCCTTGTCTGTTCAAATGACCGCCATTTTTCACCACGCCAGAAAGGCCCCGTGGGCGTCTCAGATAATGTCTGGTTGGACTCTGCACTACCTTTCCATCCCCTTAAACTCACTGGTTATTAAAATGGTAGAATTAAATGTGTTTTGTTGGTGGATATCTACTGTGGACACACAAATATGCTCTGTAGCCTTGTTTTTATGTTATGTAAGAGATAAGCAATGGAATATAGATTGGACAATTTCACTTTTTCGGTATAGCCTTTAGCCTTGGAATAAATAGATAAAAACGTTGGTATTCATTACAAGTACACACACACACACACACACACACACACACAAACCATAAAGGAAACTGTAATGTGTACTATTGGATGATACAGTTGTTGCTCCACTAAAGGTTTTGTGATTATGCTGCGGTTTAGTACGGTACCCTGCGTCACTACTTCATTGCTCCATACCAGCGCAAGGGAATGTTAGAGCACTGGTTATGCTTTTGGGTCTAAAGGTGCTACTATGTCTCTGAGGTACTGTAGCCTACTCCCGACCGATCACGTTGTACAGCGCCTTAGTGGCGTGGGGGTCTGACACTGCATCACAGTCCAAACTGACGCTGATTCAATACCTGTGCCGGCCTTTACTGGGAGATTCCTGAGATGACTGTAGGTTTTTAGTTCCTCTCCCTCTAAAAACACAAATAAATAATTCTAGGTAACAAACTGGCTTTATTTTTTTTGTCTCACCCCATGTTGAAGAATGGCCTTTTCTCGCTCATTTTCCGTGAAAACGAAATAATCTCCGAAATACTGTTATTTTTAAATAAAGTTATTATTATTATTATTATTAATTTAGAATTATATAAAAGCCCCTTGGAAATTCTCACAGATATATTATTAACCCTGTTATTAGCAGGACAATATATAATGGTCATATCGGTCATGGCTCCCGAGTGGCGCACAATGGGATTATCTTGCAGTTCTCCAGCTGTATCCACTGAAATAGCGGTGAGCTGTATCACATCCGACTGTGATAGGGCGGCACACAATTGGCTTAGCATTTCTCTCCCTCTAAAAACAGAAATAAATGTTTTGGCCTTAACAAATATTATTTTAGGCCTTTATTCAGATTACACTCACTTTCATTTTTTTAAAACTAAATAACCTCCAAAATATTGTTATACAGTTGAAGTTGGAAGTTGACATACATCTTAGGCAAAAACATTCCTGACATTTAATCCTAGTAAAAATTCCCTGTCTTAGGTCAGTTAGGATCACCACTTTATTTTAAGAATGGGAAAAATAATAGTAGAGAGAATGATTTATTTCAGCTTTTATTTATTTATTCACATTCCCAGTGGGTCAGAAGTTTACATACACTCAATTACCTCAGTACCTCCAGGCTCTGATCAGGCCCTACACCCAAACAAGGGCACTGCGTTCATCCACCTCTGGCCTGCTCGCCTCCCTACCACTGAGGAAGTACAGTTCCCGCTCAGCCCAGTCAAAACTGTTCGCTGCTCTGGCCCCCCAATGGTGGAACAAACTCCCTCACGACGCCAGGACAGCGGAGTCAATCACCACCTTCCGGAGACACCTGAAACCCCACCTCTTTAAGGAATACCTAGGATAGGATAAAGTAATCCCTCTCACCCCCTCCCCTGAAAAGATTTAGATGCACTACTGTTCCACTGGAGGTCATAAGGTGAATGCACCAATTTGTAAGTCGCTCTGGATAAGAGCGTCTGCTAAATGACTTAAATGTAAATGTAAATGTAATTAGTATTTGGTAACATTGTCTAAAAACTGTTGAACTTGGGTCAAACGTTTTGGATAGCCTTCTACAAGCATCCCACAATAAGTTAATTTTGGCCCATTCCTCCTGACAGAGCTAGTGTAACTGAGTCAAGTTTGTAGGCCTTCTTGCTAGCACACACTTTTTCAGTTCTGCCCACAAATTTTCTATAGGATTGAGGTCAGGGTTTTGTCATGGCCACTCCAAAACCTTGACTTTGTTGTCCTTAAGCCATTTTGCCACAACTTTGGAAGTATGCTTGGAGTCATTGTCCATTTGGAAGACCCATTTGAGACCAAGCTTTAACTTGCTGACTGATGTCTTGAGATGTTGCTTCAATATATCCACATAATTTTCCTGCCTCATGATGCCATCTATTTTGTGAAGTGCACCAGTCCCTCCTGCAGCAAAGCACCCCCACAACATGATGCTGCCACCCCCGTGCTTCACGGTTGGGATGGTGTTCTTCGGCTTCCAAGCCTCCCCCTTTTTTCTCCAAACAAAACAATGGTCATTAAGGCCAAACAGTTCTATTTCTGTTTCATCAGACGAGAGGACATTTCTCCAAAAAGTATGATATTTGTCCCCATGTGCAGTTGCAAACTATAGTCTGGCTTTTTCATGGCGGGTTTGGAGAAGTGGCTTCTTCCTTGCTGAGTGGTCTTTCAGGTTATGTCGATAGAGGACTCGTTTTACTGTGGATATAGGTACATTTGTACGTGTTTCCTCCAGCATCTTCACATGGTCCTTTGCTGTTGTTCTGGCATTGATTTGCACTTTTCGCACCAAAGTACATTTATCTCTAGGAGACAGAACGTGTCTCCTTACTGAGTGGTTTGACAGCTGCGTGGTCCCATGGTGTTTATACGTGCTTACTATTGTTTGTACAGATGAACGTGGTACCTTCAGGTGTTTGGAAATTGCTCCCAAGGATGAACCAGACTTGTGGAGGTCTACAACTTTTTTTCTGAGGTCTTGGCTGATTTCTTTAGATTTTCCCATGATGTCAAGCAAAGAGGCACTGAGTTTGAAGGTAGGCCTTGAAATACATCCACAGGTACACCTCCAATGACATCATTTTGGGGGATTTTCCCAAACTGTTTAAAGGCACAGTCAACTTAGTGTATGTAAACTTCTGACCCACTGGAATTGTGATACAGTGAATTAGAAGTGAAATAATCTTTCTATTAACAATTGTTGGAAAAATGACTTGTGTCATGCACAAAGTAGATGTCCTAACCGACTTGCCAAAACTATAGTGTGTTAGCAAGAAATGTGTGGAGTGGTTGAAAAACTAGTTTTAATGACTCTAACCTCAGTGTATGTAAACTTCCGACTTCAACTGTATATAAGTTGATGGCACAGTCATATAGCCCGGCACCTACATAAAGCTGAGTGACTCACTCATTCATGACTTTGGATCAAAATAAAGAGGTACTGTACCAACATTATTTCTGATAGTCTTTAATAAAGAAATGTTTTGTTTATCCTAACCTGGACACCATATACAGTATTATAATAGCCATTATGGGCTATTAGCAGGACAATATACCTTATCCAATATTCCAACACCTCTCTGTATTTTGATACTTTGTGGATGGGGCCTCTCGAGTGGCGCACCTGTCTAAAACAATGCAGTGCAAAATGTAGATGCAGGTTTGATACCCGGCTGCCACCGGGAGACCCATGAGGCAACTTCTGGTTTTAATTTAGAGTCCTCCAATCCTCTATATGTAATTATTGGTAAAGAGTCATGTTCAATTTTTCATTTTTCTTGGAATAGAAACACCATAATATTAATAAAATTAATTAAGCAAAATCTCTTAAAATCAGTCCCATATACTGTGTTCTTCCAAAAAATTCTCTAGTACAGCCACTATTTAAGGCTATCAAATGCTTCTCAAAGATGCCCTCTGGTGGTCAAACTAGCACTAACTAGCATTAATGGTAACAGTGGTTGACACTTAAACAACGTGCCATAGAATTCTGTGACACCATGTAAGCTGTGCTGCGGTATGCTGCAACTTTTAAAGGACAAACCCCTGTATACACAGAGGCACCGTATTGATCCACTGTGTAGTCCTGTGTTATCAAGGTGCTTCAGGCTATATACTCTGTATTTATGTGGCTCTGGACATCCATCGTTAAGCATCTTATTTGTGCCACTAAAAGGACGAGACAACAATGAACATTCTGTGGAATAATGTACAGGCTTATCTACTGTGCGGGGAATGTGTGTGCAATGGCTCTTAAAATATGTGTGTGAGTGTGTATGACAGAGCTAGTCTTAGGCTAAACACACAAACACCAACGCACGCACACACACACACAGTTTTAGTGAATGTCCTGCCGGTACGTATTTCATGACATGATTAAGGTTCCAGGAATCACGGAACATCGCATCCTTCCCTTTATTCAGTTGACAATGTCCTAATACCACCAAACACGTATCTCTCCTGCAGAACAATTGTTGATGTGCAGGCTTCAATGTGAAGTAACATAAAGTAGAGCAGCCATTATCACCAGAATTGACCTTTGACCCCTTGAAAATTGCTTTAAAACCTAACATCTGGGATGACATCCACCCGTACATTGTTCATCCCCCTATCAATGTTTGACAAAGCCTGGATGAAAGCATATAACAAGCAAAGAACATCTACTAGTAGTAGAAACGTCAATAACAAAGCATAGGTTTCCTCTATCCATTCCCTCTCCTTCTATGATGACTGTTAGATCATACACAGTACACTGAACAAACCTAGAAACGCAACAATTTCATATAAGGAAAAGAAATGCATTAGGCCCTAATCTATGGATTTCACATGACTGGGAATACAGATAAACATCTGTTGGTCACAGATACCTTTAAAAAAAGGTAGGGGCGTGGATCAGAAAACCAGTCAATATCTGGTGTGACCATCATTTGCCTCATGCAGCGCGACACATCTCCTTCACATGGAGTTGATCAGGCTGCTGATTGTGGCCTGTGGAATGTTGTTCCACTCCTCTTCAATGGCTGTGCGAAGTTTCTGGATTTTGGCGGGAACTGGAACACGCTGTCTAACACGTCGATCCAGAGCATTCCAAACATGCTCAATGGGTGACATGTCTGGTGAGTATGCAGGCCATTTTTTAGTTTCCAGGAATTGTGTCCAGATCCTTGAGACATGGGGCCGTGCATCATCATGCTGAAACATGAGGTGATTATCTCGTCATGGTATCTCTTCGAATTCAAATTGACATTGATAAAATGCTATTGTGTTCGTTGTCTGTATCTCGTGCCTGCCCATACCATAACCCCACCGCTCGCCCACACGCCGCCATCTGCCCGGTACAGTTGAAACCGGGATTCATCCGTGAAGAGCACACTGCTCCAGCGTGCCAGTGGCCATCGAAGGTGGTTACGAAGTTTATATTTTTGTTCAATATATTTTGATATTCAATTTTCTCCGCCCCCTGCACTCCACCTTTGCATCGCCTCTGACCTCAGGGTGGAAGCAAATAGAAAAGGAATCATCACCTGTCATCTTGGTGATAATAGAATTCTCTAGTCTCCGCATCCCCCCTCCCTCCGCCCAAGGCCCTGTCTGTTAAATAACATCTCAGGTTCCACGCAGTGTATATTTAGTACATACATTACGGTCTGAGCACATACGTATGTTGTTTGAAAGTATTATGGATGTTAGAGTCAAGGGAAACAGGTTGTGATGATCAGGAGTGGAGTGTTTAGTTTCTGACGCTATCTCTCTCCATCCCTCTCTCTATCCCTCTCTCTATCCCTCTCTGTATCCTCCCTCCATCCCTCTCTCTATCCCTCTCTGTATCCCTCTCTGTATCCCTCTCTCCATCCCTCTCTGTATCCCTCTCTGTATCCCTCCCTCCATCCCTCTCTCCATCCCTCTCTGTATCCCTCTCTCTATCCCTCTCTCTATCCCTCCCTCCATCCCTCTCTGTATCCCTCTCTGTATCCCTCTCTCATCCCTCTCTCTATCCCTCTCTGTATCCTCCCTCCATCCCTCTCTCCATCCCTCTCTGTATCCCTATCTGTATCCCTCCCTCCATCCCTCTCTCTATCCCTCCTTCCATCCCTCTCTGTATCCTTCCTTCCATCCCTCTCTCTATCCCTCTCTCTATCGCTCCCTCCATCCCTCTCTCTATCCCCCTCTCTACCCCTACTAGTATATATCACCATCTCCCTGTCTGTTTATTTCTATTTCACTGTTTCCCTCTCCATTTCTCGCTTTTGTCTCTCTTTGTTCATATCTCTATCCCTCACTCTGTGTCCCTCTCCAACCCTATTTCTCTCTCTCTTCATCCTTCTTGCACTGATTCACTGTAGCTTTCTCTCTTCCAGGTGGTTTACCCGGTTTGTAATGACAAAAGGGGGGTTGCATCCCAATAGGCTCACCGATCAACAATCTGATAACACTTTCATAGCTTCCCTTTCTATAAAGAAAATAAACACACAATCCCATTTGGTTTTGTACTCAGCTCTAATAGCTTTGCTCTGCCCTTCATATTGGAGATTGATCTCCCCCCCAATTGTAAAGTGTGGCCGTGTCATTATGGTAGCTGTGTTTTTATGGGCGGGAAGCAGAGAGGAGAGATGGAGAGGCTGTGGATTCACAAAACACTTAATATTGGTGTTAATGACCTGGGGGTAGAGAGTGGTAAGCGTAGCAGCATGAGGGGATATGAGAGAGACGGAGAGAGAGAGAGAGAGAGAGAGAAGAGAAGAGAAGAGAAGAGAAGAGAAGAGAAGAGAAGAGAAGAGAAGAGAAGAGAAGAGAAAGAGAGAGAGAGAGAGAGAGAGAGAGAGAGAGACTAATATATTCAGTGCAGTGTTCCTGCCCACGACTGCAGTGCTGCCATCAGGCCATCGACACGACACACTCATAAAGACCATTCATCAAATCGATCTCCTGCCGTTACCTTCAAACGCTGAAAAAACAGTACCCAAACTGCAGACAGGAAAGACAGGGAGCGTCTGTCCTCAGAGAGAACCTGAGCCAACAGAGAGAGAGGGGGAGAAGAGCGGGAGTGACAAGGCTGACCCACTATCAGAGGCAGAACAGTGGACACTGACTGGGGACCTCTAAGGATTCTGACGAGTCACACTTGTCCTTGGAGGAGGAGGAGTGGAGGAAGAAAGTGAAGAGAGTGTGTAGGGAGAGGAAGAGGAGTGAGACAGAGTAGGTAGAGGAGGAATAGGACAGGAGAAGGGAGAGGTAGAGGAGTGAGACAGAGTAGGTAGAGGAGGAATAGGACAGGAGAAGGGAGAGGAAGAGTAGTGAGACAGAGTAGGTAGAGGAGGAATAGGACAGGAGAAGGGAGAGGTAGAGGAGTGAGACAGAGTAGGTAGAGGAGGAATAGGACAGGAGAAGGGAGAGGTAGAGGAGTGAGACAGAGTAGGTAGAGGAGGAATAGGACAGGAGAAGGGAGAGGTAGAGGAGTGAGACTGAGTAGGTAGAGGAGGAATAGGACAGGAGAAGGGAGAGGAAGAGGAGTGAGACAGAGTAGGTAGAGGAGGAATAGGACAGGAGAAGGGAGAGGAAGAGGAGTGAGACAGAGTAGGTAGAGGAGGAATATGACAGGAGGAGGGAGAGGAAGAGGAGTGAGACAGAGTAGGTAGAGGAGGAATAGGACAGGAGAAGGGAGAGGAAGAGGAGTGAGACAGAGTAGGTAGAGGAGGAATAGGACAGGAGAAGGGAGAGGAAGAGGAGTGAGACAGAGTAGGTAGAGGAGGAATAGGACAGGAGAAGGGAGAGGAAGAGGAGTGAGACAGAGTAGGTAGAGGAGGAATAGGACAGGAGAAGGGAGAGGAAGAGGAGTGAGACAGAGTAGGTAGAGGAGGAATAGGACAGGAGGAGGGAGAGGAAGAGGAGTGAGACAGAGTAGGTAGAGGAGGAATAGGACAGGAGAAGGGAGAGGAAGAGGAGTGAGACAGAGTAGGTAGAGGAGGAATAGGACAGGTGAAGGGGAGGAAGAGGAGTGAGACAGAGTAGGTAGAGGAGGAATAGGACAGGAGAAGGGAGAGGAAGAGGAGTGAGACAGAGTAGGTAGAGGAGGAATAGGACAGGAGGAGGGAGAGGAAGAGGAGTGAGACAGAGTAGGTAGAGGAGGAATAGGACAGGAGAAGGGAGAGGTAGAGGAGTGAGACAGAGTAGGTAGAGGAGGAATAGGACAGGAGAAGGGAGAGGAAGAGGAGTGAGACAGAGTAGGTAGAGGAGGAATAGGACAGGAGAAGGGAGAGGTAGAGGAGTGAGACAGAGTAGGTAGAGGAGGAATAGGACAGGAGAAGGGAGAGGAAGAGGAGTGAGACAGTAGGTAGAGGAGGAATAGGACAGGAGAAGGGAGAGGTAGAGGAATGAGACAGAGTAGGTAGAGGGGGAATAGGACAGGAGAAGGGAGAGGAAGAGGAGTGAGACAGAGTAGGTAGAGGAGGAATAGGACAGGAGGAGGGAGAGGAAGAGGAGTGAGACAGAGTAGGTAGAGGAGAAATAGGACAGGAGAAGGGAGAGGAAGAGGAGTGAGACAGAGTAGGTAGAGGAGGAATAGGACAGGAGGAGGGAGAGGAAGAGGAGTGAGACAGAGTAGGTAGAGGGAATAGACAGGAGAAGGGAGAGGAAGAGGAGTGAGACAGAGTAGGTAGAGGAGGAATAGGACAGGAGGAGGGAGAGGAAGAGGAGTGAGACAGAGTAGGTAGAGGAGGAATAGGACAGGAGAAGGGAGAGGTAGAGGAGTGAGACAGAGTAGGTAGAGGAGGAATAGGACAGGAGAAGGGAGAGGAAGAGGAGTGAGACAGAGTAGGTAGAGGAGGAATAGGACAGGAGAAGGGAGAGGTAGAGGAGTGAGACAGAGTAGGTAGAGGAGGAATAGGACAGGAGAAGGGAGAGGAAGAGGAGTGAGACAGTAGGTAGAGGAGGAATAGGACAGGAGAAGGGAGAGGTAGAGGAATGAGACAGAGTAGGTAGAGGGGAATAGGACAGGAGAAGGGAGAGGAAGAGGAGTGAGACAGAGTAGGTAGAGGAGGAATAGGACAGGTGAAGGGAGAGGAAGAGGAGTGAGACAGAGTAGGTAGAGGAGAAATAGGACAGGAGAAGGGAGAGGAAGAGGAGTGAGACAGAGTAGGTAGAGGAGGAATAGGACAGGAGGAGGGAGAGGAAGAGGAGTGAGACAGAGTAGGTAGAGGAGGAATAGGACAGGAGAAGGGAGAGGAAGAGGAGTGAGACAGTAGGTAGAGGAGGAATAGGACAGGAGAAGGGAGAGGTAGAGGAATGAGAGAGAGTAGGTAGAGGGGGAATAGGACAGGAGAAGGGAGAGGAAGAGGAGTGAGACAGAGTAGGTAGAGGAGGAATAGGACAGGAGAAGGGAGAGGAAGAGGAGTGAGACAGAGTAGGTAGAGGAGGAATAGGACAGGAGGAGGGAGAGGAAGAGGAGTGAGACAGAGTAGGTAGAGGAGGAATAGGACAGGAGAAGGGAGAGGAAGAGGAGTGAGACAGAGTAGGTAGAGGAGGAATAGGACAGGTGAAGGGAGAGGAAGAGGAGTGAGACAGAGTAGGTAGAGGAGGAATAGGACAGGAGAACGGAGAGGAAGAGGAGTGAGACAGAGTAGGTAGAGGAGGAATAGGACAGGAGGAGGGAGAGGAAGAGGAGTGAGACAGAGTAGGTAGAGGAGGAATAGGACAGGAGAAGGGAGAGGTAGAGGAGTGAGACAGAGTAGGTAGAGGAGGAATAGGACAGGAGAAGGGAGAGGAAGAGGAGTGAGACAGAGTAGGTAGAGGAGGAATAGGACAGGAGAAGGGAGAGGTAGAGGAGTGAGACAGAGTAGGTAGAGGAGGAATAGGACAGGAGAAGGGAGAGGAAGAGGAGTGAGACAGTAGGTAGAGGAGGAATAGGACAGGAGAAGGGAGAGGAAGAGGAATGAGACAGAGTAGGTAGAGGGGGAATAGGACAGGAGAAGGGAGAGGAAGAGGAGTGAGACAGAGTAGGTAGAGGAGGAATAGGACAGGAGGAGGGAGAGGAAGAGGAGTGAGACAGAGAAATAGGACAGGAGAAGGGAGAGGAAGAGGAGTGAGACAGAGTAGGTAGAGGAGGAATAGGACAGGAGGAGGGAGAGGAAGAGGAGTGAGACAGAGTAGGTAGAGGAGGAATAGGACAGGAGAAGGGAGAGGAAGAGGAGTGAGACAGAGTAGGTAGAGGAGGAATAGGACAGGAGGAGGAGAAGGGAGAGGAGAGGAGGAGTGAGACAGGAGAAGGGAGAGGTAGAGAGGGAGGAATAGGAGAGGAGGAGGAAGGAGAAGGGAGAGGAAGAGGAGTGAGACAGAGTAGGTAGAGGAGGAATAGGACAGGAGAAGGGAGAGGTAGAGGAGTGAGACAGAGTAGGTAGAGGAGGAATAGGACAGGAGAAGGGAGAGGAAGAGGAGTGAGACAGTAGGTAGAGGAGGAATAGGACAGGAGAAGGGAGAGGTAGAGGAATGAGACAGAGTAGGTAGAGGGGGAATAGGACAGGAGAAGGGAGAGGAAGAGGAGTGAGACAGAGTAGGTAGAGGAGGAATAGGACAGGAGGAGGGAGAGGAAGAGGAGTGAGACAGAGTAGGTAGAGGAGAAATAGGACAGGAGAAGGGAGAGGAAGAGGAGTGAGACAGAGTAGGTAGAGGAGGAATAGGACAGGAGGAGGGAGAGGAAGAGGAGTGAGACAGAGTAGGTAGAGGAGGAATAGGACAGGAGAAGGGAGAGGAAGAGGAGTGAGACAGTAGGTAGAGGAGGAATAGGACAGGAGAAGGGAGAGGTAGAGGAATGAGAGAGAGTAGGTAGAGTGGGGGAATAGGACAGGAGAAGGGAGAGGAAGAGGAGGAGACAGAGAGGTAGAGGAGGAATAGGACAGGAGAAGGGAGAGGAAGAGGAGTGAGACAGAGTAGGTAGAGGAGGAATAGGACAGGAGAAGGGAGAGGAAGAGGAGTGAGACAGAGTAGGTAGAGGAGGAATAGGACAGGAGGAGAGAGGAAGAGGAGTGAGACAGAGTAGGTAGAGGAGGAATAGGACAGGAGAAGGGAGGACGGAGACCTGCAATCAGGGAGGTAGAGCCATATGCTGGATGTCAGTCTCCCATCAGGCACCATTCACCCCCCCGGTACTAGCATGAACCCAAAGGCTTAACTCGCCATAGTGTATTATTCTTCACCATAACACAGGTCTGTTTACAGCGACAGAAAGGGTGAACACAGCATGCTAGTAGATACCATAGACTTCCAGTTACTGCGCTAACGCCAGTTAGCATTGGTGCGCGGAACGGTCTCTAATTTCCTTCATTCTGGACACAGAGACCAAAATGGTATCTACGAGTTCATCTGTCTCTGGAGAAGTAGATAAAGGTTCTCAGTGCCAAAATCCCAAAGTATCCCTTTAACGGTTTAAAGGTTGCCTGGAGAGTAAGCACACACACATCTTTCTCTCTCAGAGTACCCTGAACGCGTATAGGTTATTTTAATGGCTAGACCACCTCCATCCAGAGAGGTTTATAAAATGCTACCGTGTCCATAATGGTCGATGAGGAAACCTTTTCTGAACGGCACTCAAACCTGACATGGACCTAATATGCCACTGAGCTTTTCACTCTGAAGGACACAAAGCTGTGAAGGAAAGGGGCTTTTTTATTACAGTCAAAGATAATACACCTCTATTATGGCCAACTGAAACTGTTCCCTAAGAGTAGTGGTGTTACATTGAAACATGTCCCCCATGAGATTCAATGGCAATTTATATTGTGCCCCCATTTTGGTTTCAGTAATGGTCAGTGGTATGTTTATTTCAATCCCAAATATGGTTCAGGCACGTCATTTTATCCATATCGGTTTCTCCATGGGAGGCCCGTCACCCTGGTGTGCCTGTGACCACTTCACCCCAGGGACTTGAATCTAATCTAAATTCTGGAGGGTGAAAATGTGTGGGTGGAGAGAGAGAGAGAGAGAGAGAGAGAGAGAGAGAGAGAGAGAGAGAGAGAGAGAGAGAGAGAGAGAGACAGAGGCTGAGGATGTTCCTTTTGTAGAGCCTATTCTTGATCCGCAAACAACTGACCATTGGATGAGGAAACGAGTGTATAGGATCCATACTCTCTGACTAAGCTGTACCACGTGTGCGTATGTTGGTGTGTGCGTGCATGCGCCGATGCGTATGTATGTACGTAAGTGTTTTATCCCTTTTCAAAACATTCAGCTTATAGGGGGTATCTATTGCATGGACTTAAGGACCAAGGTCTTTAGTATGACATTGGAATATAATGCATAGTGTGAAACAGAGATAATGACTAAACTCTATATACCCTCATAAGCCGCTCTTCTCAGTCCCTCCTCCAAGCTCCCAATTAAAAGAAAACAAGTGGCTTCTTTTTTTTTCTCCATAGGCAATCTCAATCCCTCTGACTTTTAATTCAACCATTTGCATTTGAACCTTTGGGCGCATGCTGTAAAGTGGAACTGACAGCATTTTAGCAACATTAAATCTCATTAAAATCTCTTCATTGACACCCCCAGGAGAAATGTCATAATCTGACAAGCGAACCGATAGATATGGTCATTTTCAGCTTTTCATAACTTCTTAGAATGTTTGGGAATTACGTATACTAAGGCATTTGTGAAAATTATATAGCAATATAGAGTGGCAAAGTGGCCGTGCGCTTGGACAACTAATAGACACTGCTGTGAATAAAACTAGTAAGTAAACCTATCTGTCTCGTCCAAGAGCAGAGTCTACACAGACCGGTGTGCTATAGCCAATCAGAGCTACAGCAGGCCTTTATACAAACAAGCCATTTGCCACAGAGACCGGTGTGCTATAGCCAATCAGAGCTACAGCAGGCCTTTATACAAACAAGCCATTTGCAACACGGGCCTGGCATCATTCACTTTGAACTGGACTGTGTGTTTACAGGGGTAGGGCCTGTCATCATTCACTTTGAACTGGACTGTGTGTTGACAGGCAGTTGCAACAGCATAACTTTAGATCATTGGAACACATTCACTAAAAGTCACAAAATACACCTGAATGGATTTCTGAAAATATGTCAATACCACAGGAGTCCTCTTACATTTAGGAACTTTACTGTCCTATTGATGAAACAACCATGAAAAGGTAGGCTTCATCAACAATAATCAGATCAACAACTAACGTTAGTTCTAGCCAGAGCAAGATGAGCTAAAATCTAACGAAGAACATTAAACACTCAAACTTTTTCGGCTAGTTGCCCGTCAAAATCGCACTGATAAACAATGGGGAATTGTAGCCTACTCGTCTTTCTGCAGCTTGCCTGCCAATGCACGCTTGTCCCAACCAAGCACCCAAGCTAACTGGCTAAAGTTGCTAGCTAGCTACTTCCAGACACAAATGAGAGAACACCTCACTCTGACCATTTTACTCGCAGTAGCAGAGCTGGTTAGAGCTGGTTAGACTGTTTACATGTTATCTAGAACGTTCTTGACTAACTATAACTTTGTCTGCCTACGTTTACTGACACGGGTCATATTCAGCGGGTGCTCTGGCACACTCAGACCAGAGTGCCCTTAAAATCGATGTAGAGTGACCAGAGTGAATTTGCGAACTCAAGAGATACGATAACTGGGCAACAGTCGTTCAAGATCTTGCCAGCTAACCAAATGACACCTGTATCTCTAGCTGTGTACAGCCACCGAAAACAATTTGAGGGGGAAAGTCACTCACCCAATCCTCCAATCGCATGACAGGACATCATCATAGCAGCTAGCTAGCTGGCTAATGTTAGGCTGTGTTTTTAGCTTGCTACATAAATAGCCTATTAGCCACATTATGACTGACTTGTGAACATTGTCCTTGCTAGTTTGATTGTAGTGACATTTCCAGTCTTAGTTACATTCGTCCGTTTTGGTCCAGAATATTGAGTCATGGAAACTGAAACAGTGCTTTCCGAATGGAGGCAGCAAACAATGTACCAGGACAGCTGTGATTTACAACCTGATAGCAATATTTGTTTGGAAATGTATTGGTGAATTATAATAAACGTGTTTATTTGTTATAGTAAACATGAAACATTGAACTGCAACCATCTATCCTTCCAACAATTCCTTTGTGTGTGCCATCGAATGTTGTGTCAAATAGAACCGACTTTTAAAACCTTTTATGAAGTTGATTTTGTGGCATGAACTGGGAATTTGATATTTTGGACTGATATTATGATTGTCTGTTTGTTTCATATTTGCAAAGTAGTTCAACGCTGTCAGTTCCACTTCAAAGTCAATTAAAAAGTGATTCTACACATTGTCTGATTCTACACGACTTGTCAGTTGCCTTGGGTATTGTATTTGTGGTAAATGCCGTCACACTCAGACAAACAAAATCACACATAGATATGCGTACACACTAGCAGGCAGGCAGGCAGACTACACACACGTGCGCATACACACGCACACCCAAACACACAACCTCCCGTCCACACAGACACAGTTCCACTTACCACACACACACTCTCTCTCACTCCACCCGATAGGGCCTACAGAGCGCACTTGATTTCTCCATATATATACTAGGCGAAACACTAGACTAAATCTATGAATCTATGACGGAAATGCAGTCTCACATCAACTAGCGGTCATAGAGGAAAGGAGAAAGGAGAACCAAGCCTGTGAGAGCAAGCAGGAGCATAGGCATGTCAAACAAAATATAGACAATAGACAAAGGTTGCTTATATTGGTGGAGTAATTCTGGAATTATATTGTTTTGGCTGAAATGCTTCATTAACTGTGTGTGTGTGTGTGTGGTGTGTGTGTGTGGTGTGTGTGTGTGGTGTGTGTGTGTGGTGTGTGTGTGTGTTGTGTGTGTGTGTGTGTGGTGTGTGTGTGTGGTGTGTGTGCGCACATGCATTTGTGTGATACGCGCACCACACATGCACACATCTTCATCTCCTGTGGGAAATATGCTGTGTTAATACAATATTTGCCATTAGGCCATATTACATGCTCCCATATTCCATTGAAATGTGTTTCTCTTTGGTTCTGAGAGCATTGTGTATAATGTGGCACCAAGCTGTGGTATTCAGCAGAACAATCGAAGCCTGGCATCTCTCTCTCTCCCTCTCCCTCTCTCCCTCTCTCCCTCCCTCCCTCCCTCCCTCCCTCCCTCCCTCCCTCCCCTCCCTCCCTCCCTCCTCTCTCCCTCTCTCCCTCCCTCTCCCTCCCTCCCTCCCTCTCTCCCTCTCTCCCTCTCTCCCTCCCTCCCCACCAGTACCATCCTGCTTTTATAATATCATTATTAACACATTTTCAATGATGTGAATGCCACCGTTCTTTTGAAGATGCATGCCTATCCCCAGGCAGATGGCTGCTGTTATGGTGGGCTGCTGCTAGGGAAAGCATCCCTTATATGAGTTATGAGCCTGGCGAACGCAGCTCTTCCAGATAGGAGAGGGGGTTAAGAATGGAAGGAAATGCCTAACGCCTATTACTCCGCCCGAGCGGAAAAGACAAAAAAAATGAAAGGTAGGCAATTTAGTCCAATCATCTAGTTGGTGGCGGTGGCGGCGAGAGCTGCGAGTTGGAAAACAAGTGTGTTATTTACACGGGGAGGCTGAGCCATGTCAACAAAAATGCTAAATGGTCAATTAAAGGCATGAATATGGGAAATACATTTAAATAATTTCATAAAAGGCAGTACAGTTGACAATGCCTCATTGACAGACAGACACACACACACTCATAGGAGGCTGGTGGGAGGAGCTATAGGAGGACGGGCTCATTGTAATGGCTGGAATGGAATCAATTAAACCAAATCTTACATGTGGTTTCCGTATGTTTGATACCATTCCATTTATTCCATTCCAGCCATTACCTATGAGCCCGTCCTCCTATAGCTCCTCCCACCAGCCTCCCGTGCACACACTGAGGTGAGATGGACAATAGAAATAGAATGAATAGAACGGGCGTCCCCATTCAAGACAATGATGGCATAAAGGGTGGACTGGCGCCCATTGCAAGTGTACCCATAGGGGCAAAGCAGGAAGTAGAAGCAGGAAGTGTACCCATAGGGGCAAAGCAGGAAGTAGAAGCAGGAAGTGTACCCATAGGGGCAAAGCAGGAAGTAGAAGCAGGAAGTGTACCCATAGGGGCAAAGCAGGAAGTAGAAGCAGGAAGTGTACCCATCAATCTGTGCTGTGATTTGATTATTCAACTCAACTGACATTACAAAAAAGACCTTCCATTGCATGAGCCACATCAGTTAGCATATTTGAATGAACATTCTACATTACATTAGTTCACCTGATGTAACCTGATGTAACATCAGTCTCGACAATAGGAAGTAACATTTGTTTCTGCTCCACAAGCAAAGTGAGCAGCCATTCAATCCAAAGCACTGAAAGACAACATGTTCACGACCAAATAAGGACACACTGTGCTATCAGAGGTGGTCAATGTCATTTATATATCTCAACAACAACCATTGAGTTTCCACTATACCTGAAAGATTAAGGCTGAAACTCTTTCAGAATTCAGTAGCAACACCACCTTTAGCCCTATTGTGAAAGGCTTATGTCCTGTGTTGTGTAGAACTAAAGGTAAAGAACTGGATGTTTATCTATCTGCTCACGACAACAACAGGATTACACAACTTTATGTTCTTTAAGCGTTGAGAGGATGGACTGTTTGGATAGATGAACAGATATCAGCCTCTCAGAGCTGGGGAAGGAAAAAGAGAAAAAGGATATTGAGAGATGCACAAATAAAGATAAGAAATATGGATGAAAAATATGGGAAATGGACACATACAGAGAGAGAGAGAGAGAGAGAGAGAGAGAGAGAGAGAGAGAGAGAGAGACAGACAGAGAGACAGAGAGAGACAGACAGAGAGACAGAGAGAGAGACAGAGACAGAGAGACAGAGACAGAGAGAGACAGAGACAGAGAGACAGAGACAGAGAGAGAGAGAGAGAGAGAGACAGAGAGAGAGACAGAGAGAGAGAGAGAGAGAGAGAGAGAGAGAGAGAGACAGAGAGAGAGACAGAGACAGACAGAGAGAGAGAGAGAGAGAGAGAGAGAGAGAGAGAGCATACAAGCGTAGTAAGAAGACAGGAAAGTAGTACACTCGGAAAACAAAGAAGAAAAGAGTGAGAAGGAAAGACAAAGAGGGACGTATTCAAACACCACAGGTGAGCAGAGTTGACGAGGCGAGACAGGAGACATTCACTGCAATTACAGCTGACCTCACAGGTCTGCTGTAAAAGGAGGTACTTTAAGATGTGGCTGACCTGAGTTTGAGGACACTTCTCCTTTCAATGCTTCTCACCATTCTGCCTCTCACAGTCATGCCAGTCAGTGAAGAGGAGGATGGATTCTCTGCCTCTCTTTTGTTTGTGTCCTAGTTTCATTTCTCTTTTCTTTTATTCATGGTCAGACAGTCATACTAAATACGAGGCATGGTTCGTCATCTCGGAGAAGTGACTGGGAGAGATGAAGAAATTGCGAGGATTTCTAAGAGAAGGATTTTTAAGAGAAGGAAATCAATAATTGAGTCATCTTTTTTCTGTGTGTTCTCATCCTGACGGAGTAAAATCACATTGAAAGAGAACAGATAAAGAGAAGCATCTCCCTCATCGATCCACACACAATGTCCCATAATGACAAAGCAAAAACAGGTTTTAAGAAATGTTTGCAAATGTATTAAAAATAAAAAACGAATTATTTAATTATTCAGACCCTTTACTGAGTACTTTGTTGAAGCACCTTGGGCAGCGATTACAGCCTTGAGTCTTCTTGGGTATGATGCTACAAGCTTGGCACATCTGTATTTGGGGAGTTTCTCCAATTCTTCTCTGCAGATCCTCTCAAGCTCTGTCAAGTTGGATGGGGAACGTCGCTGCACAGCTATTTTCAGGTCTCTCCAGATGTTAGACCAGGTTGAAGTCCGGGCTCTGGCTGGTCCACTCAAGGATATTCAGACACTTGTCTACACAGAGGAACTCTGGAGCTCTGTCAGAGTGATCGTCAGGTTCTTGGTCACCTCCCTGACCAAGGCCCTTCTCCCCTGATTGCTCAGTCTTGGTGGTTCCAAACTTCTTCCATTTAAGAATGATGGAGGTCACTGTGTTCTTGGGGACCTTCAATGCTTCAGAAATGTTTTGGTACCTTTCTCAAGCTCTGTGACTAGACATAATCCTGTCTCGGAGCTCGACAGACAATTCCTTTGACCTCTTGGCTTGGTTTTTTTCTCTGACATGCATTGTCAACACTGGGACCTTATATAAACAGGTGGACTCCAATCAAGTTGTACAGATATCTCAAGGATGATCAATGGAAACAGAATGCACTTGTGCTCAATTTCGAGTCATATAGCAAAGGGTCTGACTACTTATGTAAATAAGGTATATCTGTTTGTTTTTTAAAATGTGCTAACATTTATAAAAACCTGTTTTCACTTCGTCATGGGGTATTGGGGTATTGTGTGTAGATTGACGAGGAAAAAATATGTATTTAATCACATTTAGAATAAGGCAATGTGGAAAAGGGGAAGGGGTCTGATTACTTTCCAAATGTACTGTAAATACACATACAAAACATTAGGACTACCAACCTAATATTGAGTTGCACCACCTCATTTGCCCTCAGAACAGCCTCAATTCGTCAAGGCATGGACCCATGTTGACTCCAATGCTTACCACAGTTGTGTCAAGTTAGCAGGATGTCCTTTAGGTGGTGGACTGTTCTTGATACACACGGGAAACTGTTGAGAGTGAAAAACTCAGCAGCGTTGCAGTTCTTGACACAATCCGGTGCGTCTGGAACCTCCTCCATGCTTCATGGTGGTAATCACACATGCAGAGGTCACCCGTTCACCTTCTCTGTGTCCTACAAAGACACGGTAGTTGGAACCAAAAATCTCAAATTTGGACTCATCAGACCAAAGAACAGATTTCTACCGGTCTAATGTCCATTGCTCGTGTTTCTTGGCCCAAGCAAGACTCTTCTTCTTATTGGTGTCCTTTAGTAGTGGTTTCTTTGCAGCAATTCAACCATGAAGGCCTGATTCACACAGTCTCCTCTGAACAGTTGATGTTGAGATGTGTCTGTTACTTGAACTCCGTGAAGCATTTATTTGGGCTGCAATTTCTGAGGCTGGTAACTCTAATTAACTTATCCTCTGCAGCAGAGGTAACTCTGGGTCTTCCTTTCCTGTTTCATCATAGCGCCTGATGGTTTCTGCGACTGCACTTGAAGAAACTTTCAAAGTTCTTGAAAATGTCCAGATTGACTGACCTTCATGTCTTAAAGTAATGACGGACAGTTGTTTCTCTTTACTTATTTGAGCTGTTCTTGCTATAATATGGACTTGGTATTTTACCAAATAGGGGTATCTTCTGTATACCAGCCCTACCTTGTCACAACATAGCTGATTAGCTGAAATGCATTCAAAAGAAATAAAGTCCACAAATTAACTTTTAACAAGGCACCTGAAATGCATTCCAGGTGAGTAACTCATGAAGCTGGTTGAGAAAATGCCAGGAGTGTGCAAAGCTGTCATCAAGGCAAAGGGTGGCTATTTGAAGAATCTCAAATATAAAATATATTTTGATTTATGTAACACTTTTTTGGTTACTACATGATTCCATATGTGTTATTTCATAGTTTTGATGTCTTCACTATTATTCTACAATGTAAAAAATAGTAAAAAAAATAAACAAAAACCTTGAATTAGTAGGTGTGTCCAAACTTTTGACTGGTACTGTATTTACAGGTAATATACATATAGAAGGATCAGATCAACCTTTGGTACATTTCTAATACACACAACTGCAACGTGTGTCGGCTGCTAGTCTTCTTCAACGCTTCTTCACAAGCACGCGCACACACACACACGTCCCTGGTCCATGTAATTGCCTGTCCTGTCATCCCCATGTTGAGTGTAAATGATGATGTCTACACAGAGCAAATACAACCTAGTCTATCAGACAAACCTAGCAAACACACCCTATATCCTCCACTGTGTGTGTGTTGTGTGTGTCACCCCGAGATTAAGATGCTCTTCTCCCATGGCCACTGAAGCACAGCCAACACGATTCACTGTCATTTTTCTCTCCTCTTTCCATTTCAGCTCCAGACTCCAGGGTCACAGTTCACCTCTCCCTCCTCTCTCTCTCTCTCTCTCTCTCTCTCTCTCTCTCCTCTCTCTCTCTCTCTCTCTCTCTCTCTCTCTCTCTCTCTCTATATATATATATATATATATATATATATATATATATATATATATATATATCTCTCTCTCTCTCTCATTCTTCTATTCTTCTTTTTTCAATGCTAGAAAAAAAGATGTCACATTTACATGCAATTCAATTAGAGAGAAGTTGCAGAGGCCCTATCTGATAGCAATATCTAAAATAAGAGAGAATAATAGTTTTTTTTTAAATCAGTTGTTGAGGGCTATCAACTAGGTAATCAGATTGTTCTCGCTTATTTTCTCCATGGTTCAGAGGGTTCAAACTTTGTCACAATGTTCCTACAACCTCCTATGTTAATTGCATATAAGGGCTGTATTTCAGGAGTACATTAATCCACAGCCAAATCCTTTTGCATGCACACTGTACTTAGAGTGATAAAACCTTGCAAAGGAGAAGAGCGTAGGTCAAAGCTTTGGGCTGCGGTGCCTAGATTTGATGGATGAATGGAACATTTTGAAGGGCCATTTGCCACATCAATAACCTTTGTTTTGGTTGCAGTTTTCTAGCATTAGTTGTTCACAGAGGGACATGGGATTTCCACGTGTATAGATACATGTCACATATCAGTTTGCAAATGTAAAAAAAATGGTTTATAATTGAGTTAATAAAGCCTCATACGTTGGACTAGTAACCGAAAGGTTGCAAGATCGAATCCCAGAGTTGACAAGGTTAAAATCTGTCGTTCTGCCCCTGAATAAGGCAGATAACCCACTGTTCCTAGGCCGTCATTGAAAATAACAATTTGTTCTTCACTGACTTGCCTGGTTAAATAAAAGTAAAATAAACTGATTTTAAAATACAAACATGGTCTCTTTTTTGATTTCTTGAGGAAGGCAGCTCCAAAAAACAGATGTTTCAGCCTAGCTCAGTGCTTTCTGTGGTGGTGGGGCAGCCAGCGGAAAATGTAGGGGTTCGTAATATTCTCTAGTTGTGCCGTGATTGGCTCAGTGTTCTGTCACTCATGGGGACACTACGTCACTGCCAATTCTAAGGATAGAACTCGAAAATTCATGCCCCTTGGGTGCCATAGAGTTACATTAGAAGTGCCTATCCAAGAAGGCTCAAGGTCATAGGCCACAGATAAAATGTTGTCAAAATGATAAATATTCAACATTCGCATGATTAGTGCCACGCTCAAAACAACTGTTAACTCGGATCTGTGAAATCTGACTTCAATAAGTTCAAGACAACTGGGGGGGGGATAGCTCCAACTGGGAAAATACGTTTTGAGTGGTCATCCAACTCGGCTTACAACTCGACTTGCAAGTCAGGAACTCGGACCTCTTTCTAGAGCTACGACCTGAAGATCACTGACGTCATCATGATTCAACTTTGCTTTTTCAGAATTCCCAGTCGTGTTTAAAGCACCATAAATCCAGAGAATGACAGACTTTGATGACACAGTTTGATTACAAAATTTGCCCACGCCACCTTCCTGTTCAAATGAGCACAGCGCAACAAGGTGAGTCCAAAAATTGTATTGTATGCTTCTGATTTGATGTACAGGGAGAACACTGTAAGAACGGGCCATGTTCTGAATTCTGTCGCTGTACATTTCAAAAGTGCTGAACAAATAGTTATATTGACTACGTCCATCCTAGCTCGCTCCTTAATGTCTTAATCGAAATTACGGATTGCCTCTTATCCACTTGTCGTCCCCTTATGCCATAGTTTGTACGTCTCAATAGTCATTAGAAACCACATTTGTTTAAGCAAGTCAGCTATATCAGCTATGTTTTTTTTAAAGGCAGTAAATGAGGCTGAATGAACTGTTTTCCTGCGAGACTAGGCTTTGCTGATAGCCAGGTGTAGCAGTGGTAAGGTGTTGGGACTGCTGTTGGGACTCTGCTGTTGGGACAACAGTTTGTGGGCACCGTTTGTCACCGTTATAGTTTAGCGTTTTGTGTTGTTTAATTTAGTGTTTAGTGATGTATTGTTTAGTGATTGGCATGCAACCCCCTTCACCCCCCCAAAAAATGGTTTGCCCCACCCAGATTTACATGCCAAAATCTCCACCTCCCTCATCACTTCACTTCACTCTTTTTGTCCTTCATCCCCCTGCCCCCCCCCCCACCTATGCTCCATTGTGTGTGTGTGTGTGTGTGTGTGTGTGTGTGTGTGTGTGTGTGTGTGTGTGTGTGTGTGTGTGTGTGTGTGTGTGTGTGTGTGTGTGTGTGTGTGTGTGAATAATGGAAGTGTGTGTCTGTCCAGCAGATGGTCAGATGGTCAGCCAGGCTGTCTCCTATTTAAGACATGCGGAGAGCACATCAACGCCTGACGGGGACAGCCATCAATTTGACCAGCCTGATCATATCTCACACACACACACAAACACACACGCACACACAAACACCCCATGAGACATCCATTAACTCATCCCTACCTACCCTCTCACACCTGTCATAGGCCAGCACACAGACTTTCACTTCCATTTCCCTTAATCTTCCTTTTTATTCCACCCAATTTCACCTTCTCCCACCCCATCTCCACCCACCTCGCCCCTTTTCCCCACACTACTCCATCCTTCTCCCACCCCATCTCCACCCACCTCGCCCCCTTTTCCCCACACTACTCCATCCTTCTCCCACCCCATCTCCACCCACCTCGCCCCTTTTCCCCACACTACTCCATCCTTCTCTCACCCCATCTCCACCCACCTCGCCCCCTTTCCCCACACTACTCCATCCTTCTCCCACCCCATCTCCACCCACCTCGCCCCCTTTTCCCCACACTACTCCATCCTTCTCCCATCCCATCTCCACCCACCTCGCCCCCTTTTCCCCACACTACTCCATCCTTCTCCCACCCCATCTCCACCCACCTCGCCCCCTTTTCCCCACACTACTCCATCCTTCTCCCACCCCATCTCCACCCACCTCGCCCCCTTTTCCCCACACTACTCCATCCTTCTCCCACCCCATCTCCACCCACCTCGCCCCCTTTTCCCCACACTACTCCATCCTCCCACCCCATCTCCACCCACCTCGCCCCCTTTTCCCCACACTACTCCATCCTTCTCCCACCCACCTCGCCCCCTTTTCCCCACACTACTCCATCCTTCTCCCACCCCATCTCCACCCACCTCGCCCCCTTTTCCCCACACTACTCCATCCTTCTCCCATCCCATCTCCACCCACCTCGCCCCCTTTTCCCCACACTACTCCATCCTTCTCCCATCCCATCTCCACCCACCTCGCCCCCTTTTCCCCACACTACTCCATCCTTCTCCCACCCCATCTCCACCCACCTCGCCCCCTTTTCCCCACACTACTCCATCCTTCTCCCACCCCATCTCCACCCACCTCGCCCCCTTTTCCCCACACTACTCCATCCTTCTCCCATCCCATCTCCACCCACCTCGCCCCTTTTCCCCACACTACTCCATCCTTCTTCCCATCCCATCTCCACCCACCTCGCCCCCTTTTCCCCACACTACTCCATCCTTCTCCCACCCCATCTCCACCCACCTCGCCCCCTTTTCCCCACACTACTCCATCCTTCTTCCCATCCCAACCACTGCCTTTCCTCTACTCCATTTTGTAACCCAAACCCTACCCCTCTGGGTTACAGTGTGTCTACAGTGCCTTGCAAAAGTATTCATCCCCCTTGGCGTTTTTCCTATTTTGTTGCAATTACAACCTGTAATTTAAATGGATTGTATGTCATGGACATACACAAAAAAGTCCAAATTGGTGAAGTGAAATGAAAAGAAAAAAAAGAAAAAGAAAAATGGAAAAGTGGCATATGCATATGTACAGTTGAAGTCAGAGGTTTACATACACCATAGCCAACTAAATTTAAACCCAGTTTTTCACAATTCCTGACATTTATTCCTAGTAATCTCTGTCTTAGGTCAGTTAGGATCACCACTTTATTTTAAGAATGTGAAATATCAGAATAATAGTAGAGAGAGTGATTTATTTCAGCTTTTATTTCTTTCATTACATTCCCAGTGGGTCAGAAATTTACATACACTCAATTCGTATTTGGTAGCATTGCCTTTCAATTGTTTAACTTGGGTCAAATGTTTCGGGTAGCCTTCCACAAGCTTCCCACAACAAGTTGGGTGAATTTTGGCCCATTCCTCCTGACAGAGCTGGTGTAACTGAGTCAGGTATATAGGCCTCCTTGCTCGCATATGCTTTTTCAGTTCTGTCCACACATTTTCTATTGGATTGAGGTCAGGGCTTTGTGATGGCCACTCCAATACATTGACATTGTTGTCCTTAAGCCATTTTGCCACAACTTTGGAAGTATGCTTGGGGTCATTGTCCATTTGGAAGACCATTTGCGAACAAGCTTTAACTTCCTGACTGATATCATGAGATGTTGCATCAATATAGCCACATAATTCTGCATCATGATCATCTATTTTGTAAAGTGCACCAGTCCCTCCAGCAGCAAAGTACCCCCACAACATGATGCTGCCACCCCCGTGCTTCACGGTTTCATGGCGGGTTTGGAGGAGTGGCTTCTTCCTTGCTGTGCTGCGTTTCAGGTTATGTTGATATAGGACTCGTTTTACTGGGGATATAGATACTTTTGTGCCTATTTACTCCAGCATCTTCATGTCCTTTGCTGTTGTTCTGGGATTGATTTGCACTTTTCGCACCAAAGTACATTCATCTCTAGGAGACAGAACACGTCTCCTTCCTGACCAGTATGACGGCTGCATGGTCCCATATACTTGCGTACTATTGTTTGTACATATGAACGTGGTACATTCAGGCGTTTGGAAATTGCTCCCAGGATAAACCAGACTTGTGGAGGTCTACAATTTTTGTGGAGGTCTTAGCTGATTTCTTTTGATTTTCCCATGATGTCAAGCAAAGAGGCACTGAGTTGGAAGGTAGGCCTTGAAATACATCCACAGCTACACCTCCAATTGACTCAAATGATGTCAATTAGTCTATCGGAAGCTTCTCATGCCTTGACATACTTTTCTGGAATTTTCCAAGCTGTTTAAGGCACAGTTAACTTAGTGTATGTAAACGTCTGACCCACTTGAATGGTGATACACTGAATTATAAGTGAAATAATCTGTCTGTAAACAATTGTTGGAAAAATTACTTGTGCCATGCACAAAGTAGATGTCCTGACCAACTTGTCAAAACTATAGTTTGTTAACCTCCTGAAACTAGGGGGCACTTTTTTATTTTTGGAAAAATAACGTTCCCAAAGTAAACGGCCTATTTCTCAGGAGCAGATGCTAGAATATGCAAATAATTGACAGCTTATGATAGAAAACACTCTAAAGTTTCCAAAACTGTCAAAATACTGTCTGTGAGTATAAGAGAACTGATATTGCAGGCGAAACCCCGAGGAAAATCCAATCAGGAAGTGCCTCTTATTTTGAAACCGTTGTTTTCCTATGCATCCCTATTGGCCATTGAAAGGCATATCAACGAGATTCATTTTTCTACGTATTCCCTAAGGTGTCTACAGCCTTTAGACGTAGTTTCACGCCTTTATGTTGAAGAATGAGCGTAAACAACCACATTGCGTAAGTGGCCAGCTGAGGGCTCTCAGAGTGATTCTTGCGTAAAAGACAGAGGTAGTAATTTTTCCTCTCGCTCCTACTGAAAGCCGATTGTCCCGGTTGATATATTATTGAATAGATATTTTAAAAACACCTTGAGGATTGATTATAAAAAACGTTTGCCATGTTTCTGTCGATATTATGGATATAAAAAATGTTTCTGCCGTTGTCGTGACAGCTATTTCTGGTGGATTTCTCAACATAACGTGACCAACAAACGGTGGTATTTTGGGTATAAAAATCATCTTTAAGGAACAATAGGAACATTTGCTGTCTAACTGGGAGTCTCGTGAGTGAAAACATCCGAAGATCATCCAGGTAAACAATTCATTTGATTGCTTTTCTGATTTTCGTGACCAAGTTTCCTGCTGCTAGCTGGACATAATGCTATGCTAGGCTATCGATGAACTTACACAAACGTTTGTCTTGCTTTGGCTGTAAAGCATAATTTAAAAATCTGAGATGACAGGGTGATTAACAAAAGGCTAAGCTTTGTTTCGCTATATTTCACTTGTGATTTCATTAATATTTTCTAGTAATATTTTTTGACCATTGCGCTATGCTAAT
The DNA here is from genome assembly GCF_034236695.1 of Oncorhynchus nerka. Lineage (NCBI taxonomy): Eukaryota > Metazoa > Chordata > Actinopteri > Salmoniformes > Salmonidae > Oncorhynchus > Oncorhynchus nerka. Next base: position 15,636,482 of record NC_088424.1, on the reverse strand, counting down.
TAGTGTAGTTCTTCAAAGTGGTAGGCATGTTGTGTAAATTAAATGATATTAAACCCCCCAAAAATCCATTTTAATTCCAGATTGTAAGGCAACAAAACAGGAAAAATGCCAAGGGGGGTGAAAAACTTTCACAAGCCACTGTATATGGGAGCTAGGACCATAGAACTCTGCAGCAACCAAATTCCCCTTTCTGCCATAAATCTGAATCTCAGTCAGCACCTAAATCAGCACCTATCTACACATTACCCACTATCGCTCTCCACCTAGCACCATACCCTCAGCACCATACCCCAGCACCATACAGCGTCCTCTCCCTTTCTCCCCTAGCCATAGTACCCTAACCCTATCCCCTGCTACTCCTAACACCCATCCCACAAGCCTGTGCGCCATCCCTGACCCGTGGAGTCACAAGCGCTAACCCAGACTCTCATTCAAACACAGTCAACCGATGCTCAGCCACACTCTTTTTTTCACTCTCCACACACAATTGCCCTCTTTCCCTCTATATCTCCGCTCGCTCGAGTCTCCCTTAATCCTACACGCCCCCCTTTGCCTCCCTCAACTGAAAGCCACCCCCTCCTCTTACTCCTTCCCCCTCTCCTTGTCCAGCTCTCCTTTCCCCCTCTCAGTCCACTCTAAAGGTTTCTCTAATCTCTCATTGCCAAAACGGAAAACCCTCCACTCCATCCCTCTCCTTTTCCTCTGTTTCTATTCTTGACATTCGTCCCACGCCCCCTTTCCTCCCTTCCTCTTCTCTTCTCCATCTGAGGCTGTTTTCTCCAGACTCCAAAGAACACAGTGGCCACTGTGTGTGTCTGTCTGAGCCATTACCTTTCAAGCCTGCTTGCCCCCGGCCTGCTGCATGGCTGAATGGCAGAGGTCAAAGGGCACTCTCCTCTGTGGGACACCATATTTAATTCATCACTGAGCAGCTGTGTGTGTGTGTGTGTGTGTGTGTGTGTGTGTGTGTGTGTGTGTGTGTGTGTGTGTGTGTGTGTGTGTGTGTGTGTGTGTGTGTGTGTGTGTGTGTGTGTGTGTGTGTGTGTGTGTGTGTGTGTGTGAGACAGAGAGGGAGAGGGAGAGCAAGAAAGACTGAAAGAGGAGAGAGACAGAGAGAGAGAGAGAGAGAAAAGGAGTGTGAGAGAGAGAGACAAAAACAAAGAGAGAGAGAGGTAAACCATGTAAGTGTGTGTATGAGTCATTATTGCTTTGAATAAGTGGTCTAGTCACATCTGCTTGCCTTGTCTTCTACTTTCCTATATGAGCATATGACGTATGCGTTTGAGTGTGTGTGTGTCTACATGTGGTCAACTGCCATATCATGGTTTTGAAGTGCACTATATAGGGAATAGGGTGCCATTTAGGATACAGTCAGTATGTCCGGAGGACGATGTAATCCACTTCAAACCTACTGTATTTATACAGACCATTATATCAATGTGATTTTACATACATCCTCCTTATATAACATTTTATCCTATGTGCTATATGCCTAGTTTATCATTTGCTTTGTTATACTGTATACACTTTCATGCCATTTCTGCTCATCGTATAAGGCACTCAAGCATGTTTTTGACAGAGATCCTATAACAAAATGCTGCAGTTTTAAGCCTTGGGCTGTTACCGTATATAAATACCCCCTAACGTCTAAAATCGACTCTGTTTGACATCGCTATGACCTCTCACCCTCTGTAAATGTGTGAGTGGTGATCTAGCCTCATCTTTCAACGTATCTCTCAGACGTATCATTGCCTTGAGCAGATCTGCACCGGGCGCTATAAACACACAGACAGAGCAAGGGTGCTGTGTTCCTCTGTTAACTTCCACTAGTGAGACCGCATTCTCCCTGCAGCAAGGCTCAATCCCTGAACCCTTACAGCGAGAACAGCTTAAAAACAACTCTGAGAAGAGACAAGAGACAATAACTCCTTGGTACTTAGCCTTGCTTTACTGAACAAGCCTCAATGAAATAGAAATAGAACTACTCAAGTCTTTACTATAAGAATCTGGGTCAAAACCACTAGCTGTGTCTTCACACTTTCCTGCAAGAATCTTACAAACAAAGAACCCTGACTGTCTTCAAATATCAACAACCCTGCAGGTATATGTTGCCCTTAAACTCAGATCTACTATCAGCTTACCTTCCTCAGATGCTAGTTTTAACCATTAGGGAAAAAAAACAGAAAACTAACCTTGGATCAGCGACCAGGGACAACTCCTACTATACTTCATGCAGTACCCACTATCCTACAGAATAAAAACAGCATTTCATTGCGCTGAGTGAATGTGTAGATGGAGCTAGATTCTTGAGTAGATGCATTAGAGTGTGTGTGTGTGTGTGTGTGTGTGTGTGTGTGTGTGTGTGTGTGTGTGTGTGTGTGTGTGTGTGTGTGTGTGTGTGTGTGTGCGTGTGTGCGTGTGTGCGTGTGTGTGTGTGTGCATGTGCGCGTGTGTGTGATGTAGCTCACTAGGGTGCGAGAGCTCCACTCGATGTAGTACTGAGGCAATCTGACATCCAACATCATGCATAGCTCTCCGTAATGGCTGTGAGATTTTGAGGCTCCTCGACCTGTAGGAAAGGCTCTCATTTTTCTTTTACTTTTAGGGAACTGTCCCTTTTAATTGCACTTTTTGTTTGACTGTCTGTTTAACTGCAGGCACCTCTAGGCAATAGAGATGTACAGAGAGAGGAACGTCTCATCAGTCCTCTATAGAGTCCCACAGTGGAGGTGTCATAATACCCATAAAACCTAGCAGTCAAACAGGGAAATGGTTCCAATTGTTTTCCCGTAATGCTGTAATCAAGTGGTTGTAATCTTTGATTGAGCAAACCTTCCCATACAATTCTGATAACTCCATGAAAGACATAACTCTACTATTTCCATTTACAATATAATTAAAAAACAAAATACCCTCGTCAAACATCTTTTCCATAGTGTGGCACATTATTTAATTGTCAGCCATTTTTTCTGTTACTGCAAGTTAGTGCTAGTTTGACCACCAGAGGGCATCTTTGAGAATCATTTGATAGTCTTCCATTTTGACATTTCCAGAGACAGGGAGGGCACTCGGGAGACAGGGGTTCAATTCCCCGACAGTGAGGAATGAGTATGCCGTTTTTGTAAATAAGAGTTTGTTCTTAACTGATTCTATATGTGTTATTTCAATGTGGGGATCTCGTGTGGTAATAACTAGTGTACATGTATATAGGACTTGCATCCTTGGCACAATAAAGTGATTATAATCTACTCAATCCATAGGCTTCATTAATTCCATTCAGACTTGAAGTCGATACAACAACTATAATAGCTGAGGTTCACAGATAGGTTCTGAACTCATTTTCATTCCAAACGTATTTCAAACAGTTCTTGCTGTGAGATGTTACTCCACTCTTCCACCAAGGCACATGCAAGATCCCATACATTTCTGGGGGGAATGGCCCTAGCCCTCACCCTACAATCCAACAGATCCCAGACATGCTCAATGGGATTGAGATTCGGGCTCTTCGCTAGCCATGGAAGAACACAGACATTCCTGTCTTGCAGGAAATCACACACAGAACGAGCAGTATGGCTGGTGGCATTGTCATGCTGGAGGGTCCTGTCAGGGGGAACCTGCAGGAAGGGTACCACATGAGGGAAGAGGATGTCTTCCCTGTAACGCACAGCGTTGAGATTGCCTGCAATGACAACAAGCTTAGTCCAATGATGCTATGACACACCGCCCCAGACCATGACGGACCCTCCACCTCCAAATGGATCCCGCTCCAGAATACAGGCTTCGGTGTAACGCTCATTCCTTCGACGATAAATGCGAATCCGACCATCACCCCTGGTGAGACAAAACCGCAACTCGTCAGTGAAGAGCACTTCTTGCCAGTCCTGTCTGGTCCAGTGACGGTGGGTTTATGCCCATAGGCGACGTTGTTGCCGGTGATGCCTTACAACAGGCCTACAAGCCCTCAGTCCAGCCTCGCTCAGCCTATTGCGGACAGTCTGAGAACTAATGGAGGGATTGTGCATTCCTGGTGTAACTTGTGTATTTCTTGTTGCCATCCTGTACCTGTCCCACAGGTGTGATGTTCAGATGTACAGCTCGTGTGCAGGTGTTGTTACACGTGGTCTGCCACTTCAAGGACGATCAGCTGTCCGTCCTGTCTCCCTGTAGTGCTGTCTTAGGCGTCTCACAGTACGGACATTGCAATTTATTGCCCTGGCCACATCTGCAGTCCTCATGCCTCCTTGCAGCATGCCTAAGACACGTTCACGCAGATGAGCAGGGACCCTGGGCATCTTTTGGTGTTTTTCCAGAGTCAGTAGAAAAGCCTCCTTAGTGTCCTAAGTTTTCATAACTGTGACCTTAATTGCCTACCATCAGTAAACTATTAGTGTCTTATTGACCGTTCCACAGGTGCATGTTCATTAATTGTTTATGGTTGAACAAGCATGGGAAACGGTGTATAAACCCTTTACAATCAAGATCTTTGAGTTTTATGAACTATCTTTGAAAGATGGTCCTGAAAAAGGGACGTTTCTTTTTTTGCTGAGTTTATTTTTAACCGAAAGTCAAATATGCAAAAACAAAACTTAAGAACGGGAAGCATAGAAATATCACAAATAGTCCAGATCTACCGCTTACTTGACTTGCTTTCAATGATCTATGACTCACATTTCTGTGAATTTGGTCACGTTTCCCCAAAAGTTACATTTGTAGCTATAAGTTAACTTCTTGGTGACAGGGGGGCAGTATTGAGTAGTTTGGATGAATAAGGTGCCCAGAGTAAACTGCCTGCTACTCTGACCCAGATGCTATTATATGCATATTATTAGTAGTATTGGATAGAAAACACTCTGAAGTTTCTAAAACTGTTTGAATGATGTCTGTGAGTATAACAGAACTCATATGGCAGGCGAAAACCTGAGAAAAATCCAAAAAGGAAGTGGGAAATCTGAGGTTTGTAGTTTTTCAACTCTTTGCCATTCCAATATACAGAGTAAATGGGGTCATATTGCACTTCCTAATGCTTCCACTAGATGTCAACAGTCTTTAGAACTTTGTTTGAGGCTTCTACTGTGAGGTGGGGGCGAATGAGAGCTGATTGAGCCAGGTGTCTGGCAGAGTGCCATAGGCTCTGAGGCGCGGTCATGAGAGACTTAGCTCTCGTTCCATTCCTTTTCTACAGACATAGGAATTCTCCGGTTGGAACATTATTGAACATTTATTATAAAAACATCCTAAAGATTGATTATATACTTAGTTTGACAAGTTTCACGGGAGGTAATATAACTTTTTGAACTTTTCGTCCGACATTCAGCTGGACCTGAACGCGCGCTAACAAAAGAAGCTATTTGGACATAAATTATTAACTTTATCGAACAAATCAAACATTTATCGTGGAACTGGGATTCCTGGGAATGCATTCTGATGAAGATCATCAAAGGTAAGTATTTATAATGCTATTTCTGACTAATGTTGACTACACAATATGGCGGATATCTTTTTGGCTGCTTTGTTGTCTGAACGCTGTACTCAGATTATTACATGGTTTGCTTTTTTGGGGAAATCTGACACAGCGGTTACATTAAGGAGCAGGTTATCTCTAATTCCATGTATAACACTTGTATTTTCATCAACATTTATGATGAGTATTTCTGTGAATTGATGTCTCTCTGCACAATCACCACATGTTTTAGAACTACTGAACATAACATGCCAATGTAAAATGAGATTTCTTGATATAAATATGCACTTTATCGAACAAAACATACATGTATTGTGTAACGAAGTCCTATGAGTGTCATCTGATGAAGATCATCAAAGGTTAGTGATTAATTTTATCTCTATTTCTGCTTTTTGTGACTCCTCTCTTTGGCTGGAAAAATGGCTGTGTTTTTCTGTGAGTTGGTGGTGACCTAACATAATCGTTGGTGGTGCTTTCACTGTGAAGCATTTTTTAAATCAGACACTGTGGCTGGATTAACGAGAATTTTATCTTTAAAATGGTGTCAAATGCTTGTATGCTTGAGAAATTTTAATGAAGAGATTTTTGTTGTTTTGAATTTGGCGCCCTGCACTTTCACTGGCTGTTGGCGAGGTGGGACGCTACCGTCCCACATATCCCAGAGAGGTTTTAACAACAGTATTTCTTTTGGAGAACCGTCATGAAGTTATTTCTGGAAATAAAATGATGAAATTAAATGGGGAATGGAGAATGCTGACCACCTCCATTGTAAAAACTGTACAACAGAATGAGACTAATACAAACATCTCTTCTTTTGAATCCTTTCCGTCCCCTGTGTCTCGTTTGCATGCTGAAGACTATGGTTGGTGAGAGGTGGCTAGGCCAAGGCCCAACCAATGCCAGGCAGTATTAACCACATTCTCTCTGACACACTGTTACCCATCAGACATTCTGTTAGTCCCCACACTCTGTAGAGCTCTCATCTACGACATACACACACACACCCTCAGCCCAGCTCTGCCCTCGGCTCAGCTGCGGGACTACATCATGGCCTATTCTTAGCAGGCCACTCGCTCATTCAGGAGGACAAAAGCAGCGTTTAGCCACTTACCATCCATCGTGCTATCAGAATGAGTCAGTGCGCGCGCGTGTGTGTGTCAGCCTGAAGCAAGTCCCATGTTTCTCTGTAGTGCTCTTTGTGGCGTGAAACTCCTTGGATGTGTCTGTAAAACGCTTCATAAAATGCCAAAGAGCCTGTTCATGTTAGACACAGCTGCTGGTTGTTTTACACAACATAGCTGCTGCATGATTCACTGTGCTACGGTCTGGGAGGTACTAGTACGCTAAGGAAAGGAACAAGTGTGGCATTTCCGTTCATGCAGAAAAAGGATGTAGCCGGAAACCCACAAAAATCCAAATCTGTTAAATCCGACCCAATCCAGTGTTTTCCACAAGCACATGGAGTAGCCAGCCAAATAGAAAAAGTAGCCAGCCAGGATCCCCCAAGCCATATGATAAAATGCTTGTTTAACAATTGACCCACATATTTCTTCTTAAATAATCCTGCAGGTCTGCTGACTTCAAGCTTCCTTTTAAGAGGAATTATCTCAGCGATCTGCAATTCTTTCTTTAAGCCAGTTAACCTCTTCAGTCGACCCTCTACTTTTTTGAACATTCTGTTAAAAATCGCGCAACATTTCAGCGCCCTGCTACTCATGCCAGGAATATAGTATATGCATTTGCTTAGTCTGTGTGGATAGAAAACACTCAGACTTTTAAAAAACTGGTTAAATCACTGCTGTGGCTTTACCAGAACGGCATTTACATCGAAAAGCACAGGAAAAACTGATCACTGAAAATGGGGAAAATATATCCATGCGCTACTTGAACCCATTGATAAACGTGAACCACAATTAATTGACTGAGGTTGCAGTACCTACAGCTTCCACAGGGTGTCTAGAGTCTTGTCATTTCCCTTCGAGTTTTTTCTTGGTCAAACACATACAGGACACCGTATCTAATCCGGTCTAGGACCGGATATTTTCGTTGAGTTTCTAGCCGGACATTTTTCCAGACGGACAGCTAATAATCTTTACATCGCCTCCTGATGAATTTTATCGCTTATTAACGTTTACTAATACCTAAAGTTGCATTACAAACGTATTTCGAAGTGTTTTGTGAAAGTTTATCGTCGACTTTTTGAATTTTAAAAAATGACGTTACGTTTTGAAACGATGTTTTTTTCGTTTATCACACAGTCTACATATAACGATATCTAGGCTTTATATGGACCGATTTAATCGAAATAAAGACCCAAATAGTGTTTATGGGACATCTAGGAGTGCCAACAAAGAAGATGGTGAAAGGTAATGAATGTTTTCTATTTTATTGTGCGGTTTGTGTAACGCCGAAATGCTAATTATTTTGTTTACGTCCCCTGTGGGTCTTTTGGGGTGTTGCATGCTATCAGATAATAGCTTCTCATGCTTTCGCCGAAAAGCATTTAAAAAATCTGACTTGTTGCCTGGATTCACAACGAGTGTAGCTTTAATTCGATACCCTGCATGTGTATTTTAATGAACTTTTGAGTTTTAACTAATACTATTAGCATTTAGCGTAGCGCATTTGCATTTCCAGAGCTCTAGTTGGGACGCAAGCGTCCCGGGTAGAAGCAACAGGTTAAGAACAAATTCTTATTTACAATGACGGCCTACTCCGGCCATGCCCTAACCAGGACAGCACTGGGCCAATTGTGTGCCTCTCTATGGGACTCCCAATCACCGCTGGTTGTGATACAGCCTGGAATCGAACCAGGTCTGTAGTGACACTTATTGCACCGAGATGCAGAGCCTTAGACCGCCTCGCCACTCGGGAGCCAAGATTAAAGCAGGCGTTAATCATGGGCTTTGCTACACAGAAAGCAGCAGTTCCATTGTCAACACTTTGATTCAATCACTAGACATCAACATCTTTGATAACACCATATAAGTATCATTAGCTTTTAAAACAATTCAATCCATTTTCTTGTATCATATTTTGGTCCAGAGTGAGGCACTCTCTCCACTAGTCTACCTACTGTTCCTGCAGTGAGGAGGATTCACCTTCATCATCAAAAGTTTTCATCATTTATCTGCAGATAATCACCAAAAACCCTACCAGTATGCAAATTAGGGAGTCAAATGAACAGCTCTCTTTCCGATGCGATTCAGGAGGCTACTAACAAGTCAGGCACTTTAAAGTCGCTGTCTGGCAAGTCCCGATGGACTTCATATCAAAAACACAAATGAGTACTTTAGTTTACTTGTCCCGAAGCGATACTATGGATACATAACTAGGTTGTATGATTTCTGAATGGTAAGGACATATGAGATTGACTTTATTCAGTCAGTTCAACACCTTTTCTAAACTAGTCAAGCTTGCCGTTCGTCAGTCAAATCACAGTAAGCCTATGCGCCAGCATTTCGTGGCTGCAGATGAAACACGCAAAATAAAATAAATGAATGTGCCAGAAAACAGGCTAATTGGATTTCGACTCACCATTACCATAAATGGAACATGCAAATTGACGCACACAGAAGACGTAGGAGCATCATGCTCCCCTCCCTCCGCGTAAAGAAATGTGACTGCAACCACAGCGTACACAACACACACACCCAGGTACCGGGGGCCCTGTCATCGCTCACTTTGTGACTGACAGGCACCTAGACTATCAATAGATCGCTAGAAGATGCATAGCGGGAGAGGGCTCGGCTGACTTCTTTTTTTCTGACTTGGCAAATTGTTTAAAAAAAAAAGTAGCCCAGTTAATTTAAGTGGAAAAAGTACCCGGCTGAAAATGTGTATGTACCCGGCTGTATAGCCGACAGCCGGTGCTAGTGACCTTGCTCCTCTTTAGCCCGCTTCCTCCCCTGGATAACTGTATCATTACACTGAAGCATTACTGTAGCATTATAGCTGTCTTATCCCCTATAGCGTCTATTGAAGTGATCTGGGCTGGCTTTCACTGGCTTAAGTTGACCCATTATGTAATTAAGTCATTACGAGCTGGGATGGGATGGAGAAAAAATAAATTACTGCAATAGGGATCACACTACTCTACTACGCTGCTGTAGTTCTATGGCATGGCTGTCTGTCTGTCTGGGGAAAGACAGTATTGTACATGCTGGGGATGACATTGATCGACTCATTGGGCTACGGAGACAAAGGCCAATGAAAGGGTATTTGTACTGGGGTTATACAGTTCCTTGGCTTGCATTATCATATGGCATAACCATTTAGCCCTCCTAGAATGGTATTGCTAGCCATTTACACCTAAAGTGGTTGGGGAAACATTGAACCAGAGAAGATTGAAAAGGATCAACTTGGAGAGAAGGTAACCGTGGACGGTACAGAAGAATCCCATAACTACTTTCCATGGTGCTGTCTGGAGTCCTACAAGGATGTTACTCACCCCAGACGCAGGGTAGGCCGTCCAGCCTAGCTCAGCCGTAGCCACCCGTGTGTCCATCAACGTTTCTGAGAGAGAGAGAGAGAGAGAGAGAGAGAGAGAGAGAGAGAAACAGGTTAGTCAGTTATAAAACAAAGTATGTTGTCGTACATTCTCACTCCTGCCCCATGGTTGAGGTTAAGCCATGAATGAGCACTTTGATGAGTTTTACTGCAGAAATGACCAGAGTTCTGTTCCAGAAAAGAACACCTGATGACAGAAAGTAAATGGACCTCCTCGACTTATCCTCAATTTCCACTTCTCTTCTGTTTGGAAAAAGAGAGATAGAACAAAGAGTAGAATTTCTCTTTTGGAGTGGAATGTTGAGGACCAGTAGATTCTAGCACTAGAGTGCTGAACATTATCTCACTGTGTGTGTGTGTGTGTGTGACTCTGTCTGTGTGCGTGTGTGTGCACACTGGGTGTGTGTGCGCACTGGGTGTGTATGCAGAGTGTGTGTGTGCTGAGTGTGTGTGTGTGCTGAGTCTGTGTGTGTGCGCGCGAGCGCGCGTGTGTGTGCTGAGTCTGTATGTGTGCTGAGTGTTTGGGTGCTGAGTGTGTGTGTGCTGAGTGTGTGTGTCTGCGCGTGTGTGTGTGTGTGTGTGTGTGCTGAGTGCTGCGCTTTGTCCCATTGTTTACCCAGCGTGATTTCTCTCATCACTGTAGAGGGCTCTCCACAGCCGACCAGGCCATTTCCACTCACGTGTTTACTTAAGAAACACCATCAGAGCACCGACAGCCTGCTAGTCTGGCCAGAGGGAACACACTCTGGCCATAGTTCACTGCATATACTGGATAGAACACTGGTCACCCAGTGGTACTTTACTGCTGTGTTGGAACAATAGTGTGCACTAACCCTGTGGGTCTCAAAGACCAGGGTTTGTGACCACTGGTATAGAACAATCAAAAGGTGAACAGAGACACACCCACTCACCTACTCGCCACGTGTCATTATGTCAAATCAGTTTGCATTACTCCAAAACAAATGAATTGCCTACACCCACATCTGGCCTTAATGGCCATGTACTCTTATAATCTCCACCAAAAGGATGGGTATCCCCCTCCCCCCTCACTCTCTACCTCTCCCCCTCTCTCTCACCCTAACTCTCCCCGACACCCCGCAGACAAATAGTCCTGGCACCAGTCCTGAGGCATTTGTCAGCCCGTGTTGATTCATATCTGCAGCGTTGGCACGCCGTCAGTGTCACTAAAAGCTGATATTGTTCCAGGCAAGAGAAGGCGTCTTGTAGGAAGTCACCCAAACAATAGTTTGCCATCTTGGTAAATCTGGTGCCAACTGCCAAGGACCCGATTGTGTTTGTTGTCTGAAGAAATGAAAGTGGTGAGAATATAGCAGGAAGATGTGATTTCGGGAAGATGTGATTTCGGGGGTTGATCTAGGGATGGAAACACACCCTTAAACTGATCAGACTTATTTTAACTGACCTCAACCAATCCTAATACGATTCCTTAATCTAAACCATATCTTATGTCAAGATTTATTTTCTCTTAACTGATTGTGAAATACTGTTGGTGAGAAATGGTGAGAATAGCATAGTGCAGTTGATTGATGGGTGAGCAGAAGACAGTAGAGGGTGGTTTCGGTGCCAATCTCCTCTTCCCTGTCAGAAACTGTCCACAGAGCACCAAACCAATTAGCCCTGGTGGTGATTCAGCTAAAGGATTCTGCTGTGGTACTACTGTAGTGCAGACACACACACACACACACACACACACACACACGCAAGCGCACACACACCAATCTCCCATGTTCTTTTGCGCTGACAGCCTTGTTCACACTGGGTTTCCATCAGGCAATTTCAATTTCTCCTCAGATAAAGCTTTGGTCTGTCACCACTGTCTGCTTGTTTTGTCTGTCTGTCTGCCTGTCTATCTGTCCGTCTGTCAAGACTGATGGAGCTTTACGCACCAGCCACCAGGCTCTGTCACGGGGCCTGCATCCATGGGCTTGCTCAGGGGAAATCACTGAGGCTTTAGTCAAACCCCAAGGAGATTGGAAAAGCCATTTCCCCGTTCCTTTTGAAGAGGGAGGGAGGGGTTGGGAGTAGAGGGGGTAGTGAGGCAGGGAAAGGCAGGGATGGAAGAGGAAGGAGAGAGAAATGAGTGAGGAGGGGAGACTGAGGATTTGAAACGGAGGGAGGTAGGGCAGGGGGAGAGGTCGAAGGCCCCTGGGGGGGACCCATCGTGTCATGTGGCTAGCCCCCATTAGCAGAGTCTCAGTGTGACAGATGAGTGAATGAGGGACGCTACAAGGACATTAGAAGATGGGCTGGACTGAGGTCCCATGGGGTGAGGAGAGAGAGTGGGTCCTCCTTATGCCACAGCTCGGGCACCTGTCCACTGCTCATCCCTCTGTGGCTTGACAACGGTGATCTAATAATGGAGAATATCGAATGGAAATGTTCAATGTCGCATGAAAGTGCTACAATGCACACTTGCTCGCTAACCGTCCCAATGTAGCGAGACCGATGTCCCAGTTCTCTAACATGGCATCCCAGACTTCTTTTCCTTACGAGTGGATTGACAAAACATTTCATCATAATTGTTTCCACATGGCTGTTACCAAGCTGTTGGGATATCCTAAAGGCTAAGATACCTCCCCGTTCCCTGCCAGTGCCAACCCTGTCCCTCCACACTAGGCTAATTGTTTTAGTGCTATAAAAGCCCCATAAAACAATTTTGTCCTCTTTTCTTCCAGCGTAAAATCACCCGGCAATTAGACCTGACCACATCTAACCATGCCTCCCTGCTCACCATTCAGCCCTTAGCACCCAGGATCCCTCAGTGGAAGAAAATAGGAGGCCTTTCTTGTCCTCCGCTTCGGAGCTCAATAGTGTTTCCCTGTGTTTTACATGTTGCCTCGTCAGCGTTACCTGCATCAGGGAGATACATTGAAAACAGCAGGTTTCTAAGCAATTCCGTCTGGAACGAACTGATACACCTACGTTAGTGTTTTGGGTTGTTCAGTGTATTGTATTTGTAAACTATGCGAATACTTATCAATCCATAGCAAGAACAATAGAAAAGTATAGGCTTTAATGTATAAAGTCATTAAGCTGGCAGCAAGGCCAGAAGGCCATATTGAATGGAATGGATCAGAGAGGATTTGTTATAATAGAATGATTCAGGAATGGCTGGTCCTTTGTTCAATGTGTGTATCATTCGTTACAGCCACCCGCCACACCAATTAAAGTGAATCAGTTGGTTTGCTATAGTTCAGCCCAGTGCTCATCACTGCTCAGTATAACTGGGCCTTCTAGGGTGTGTACAGGGGAGAGAGGATTCAATTTCATCTATCTGTAGAATATGGACAATAGGCTTATCGTTGATCGTTGGTGTAATTGTTTGCTGCTATAATGAGCCTCCACTCTTCTGGGAAGGCTTTCCTCGAGATGTTGGAACATTGCTGCGGGGACAGCCACAAGAGCATTAGTGAGGTCGGCCAATGATCTTGGGTGATTAGGCCTGGCTCGCAGTCGGCGTTCCAATTCATCCAAAAGGTGTTCGATGGGGTTGAGGTCAGGGCTCTGTGCAGGCCAGCTAAGTTCTTCCACACCGATCTCAAACAAACTATTTCTGTATGGAACTCGCTTTGTACGGGGGCATTGTCAAGCTGAAACTATAAAGGGCCTTCCCCAAACTGTTGGAAGCACAGAATCCTCTAGATTGTCATTGTATGCTGTAGCGTTAAGATTTCCCAGCACTGGAACTAAGGGGCCTAGCCCAAACCATGAAAATCAGCCCCAGACCAGTATTCCTCCACCACCAAACGTTAAAGTTTGCGTTATGCATTAAGGCAGGTAGTTTTCTCCAGGCATCCGCCAAATCCAGATTTGTCTGATGGACTGCCAGATGGTGAAGCGTGATTCATCACTCCAGAGAACATGTTTCCACTGCTCCAGAGTCCAATAGCGGAGAGCTTTACACCACTCCAGTCGACACTTGGCATTGTGCATGGTGATCTTAGGCTTGTGTGCGGCTGCTCGGCCATGGAAACCCATTTCATGAAGCTCCCGACGAACAGTGCCTGTGCTGACGTTGCTTGATAGTGAGTGTTATAACCGAAGACAAGACTATTTTCACACGTTACACGCTTCAGCACCTGGTGGTCCTGTCCTGTGAGCTGGTGTGGCCTATCGCTTCATGGCTGAGCCCTTGTTGCTCCTAGATGTTTCCACTTCACAATAACAACACTTACAGTTGACCGGGGAAGCTCTAGTAGGGCAGACATTTGATGAACTGACTTGCTGGAAATGTGGCATCCTCTGTCGGTGCCACGTTAAAAGTCACTGAACTCTTCAGTAAAGGCCATTCTACTACCAATGTTTGTCTGTAGAGATTACATGGCCGTGTGCTCGCTTTTATACACCTGTCAACAACGGGTCTGGCTGAAATAGCCAAATCCACTCATTTGAAGAGCTGTCCACAAACGTTTGAGGGAGGGAGGTAGAGAGGGAGGTAGAGAGGGAAGTAGAGAGGGAGGTAGGGAGGGAGGTAGAGAGGGAGGTAGAGAGGGAGGTCGAGAGAGCAAAGAAAGGGAGGACTACTGCGACTGCATTCAACATTGATGAGGCTCCTGCGTCTGCGATCGATACCTCCAGCCCTCTTCACACAATTACACGTCAGCACAGCAGCTCGCATGATGCATTACAGTGGACACGGACGATCACCCGTTGCCAATAGGAGCTGCAGGATCCCATTTATACACATACTGTAGGTAGCCTATAAGGAAAGCCAATACAAGACACAGAAGAGACAAAGGAGAAAAAAACTAACGCCACTGTGTTGTTCAGTGTTCAGATACAGGTTGAGGAGGGTTGTCTGGTGAATTGTCACCGGTATGTGACAGAGTGAGGGGCCGGGAGTGTAATTTTCTCCTTTGTGGTGATGCCTGTATGCAGAGTGGGGTCGATATGACATGTGGTGCGGCGGCTTTTGGCTGCTCACTCTTCCTCTGCCAATACGGCCACAAATTCTCAGAGGGCCCCCACCCCCCACACCCCCAACCCATATTTGAATCCCCATCCCTCCACCCCTCCTTCTCAACCCCCCTTTCTGGTCAACTGTAGGATGAGAGCATTTTGTGAGTCAATATGACAATCTGATCCAACATTAGGTCACCTTCTTCATGTGATTACTACTGTCTGAAGAATGTCAACGCTGAGGATTAGAAATAAAAAAAGGGGGGAGATTTTTGCTGAACAAATGGAGCGGAGGCTCCCTGCCTATCATTGCCTTATGGCCGCCAATGGGGAAGCCATTCACTCACAGACAGCACTCTGGGAAATTAAAACCGGAGAATGGGATTGGTCGAAATGTCGTTACAGCAGAGTCCCAGGCTCTTGCGGGCGCTTATTGGATTCCAAACCAACATCATGTTTCAGGATCGGTTGAGCCGAGCCCTGGTGGCTACGTGTGAACACTTTGAGCTGATTTGGGATCATGGGGGTTTAATGGTGGAACATGAGGAGATTCTGTTGGAACATTGCTTTTGGACAAAGAGAATACGAAGCAGTGATAAAACAACGTGAATCACCACATTAGGTCCAAAGTAACGTCCATTTACATCTCTCTCTGTCTATTGCCTCCATTTCAACGTCTGTCATACCCATTTTCACCAGCCTTATCCATCAACGTCAGTTGGGAGTATATTGCAGATTGCCATTCATGTCATTTCTCAATAGACAGTTATGGCAGTGTGGTTCATCGATATAAATTGAAATCTGAACAGACAATCATCTTGAGACGTTAGGTGACAGAGAGGAAGTGAAGGGATTACGCGTCTCGCACCACTGAGCTAGGAGACACGGCTAAATGAATAACCTCTCACACACGCAGGCGCACACACGCACCCGCCCGCCCGCGCGCACACACACACACTTATCACCCTGTGCAGGGAGACGCAGTCACACATCGTCGAGTCTAAGTGAAGATACATTTTTTTTCCGTTTGAAAGGAAAGACTGACTCACCGTTGCAGGGAGAGGGGGAGAGAAGGAGGGATGGGGGAGGAGAAGGGAAAACGACAGGAGGGGGACAATATCACACCACCGAGAGCTAGGGAAATCTTGGGGGTGTGAAAGATAGGAAAGAGGGAGAAACACAGCGGGCTCTTCAGAGGAGAGGAGCAGGTGAATCACACGGTGCTTGGCACCCATGTGTTCAGACCTCTGTTAGGGAGACTAACCGTCTGAAGTAGAAAGGCAACTACTCAAATACCTGTTTCATACTCTTGTCCAAATCCCTACTTACACTGGCGACGTCACTGAACAAACAATACTATGCTGTGGTAATCTCTCGATTCAAAACCTGGCCAGCGGGACAAACGTCTCTATGTCCCTCATGAGAAAATTGTTGTAGGCCAGGACAAAACAGGAGAACACAGAACCAGACAGCCCCCACAGAGCTAGCCTATAGCCAGACACAGGTAACCAGCTAGTAGCTACACAAGAGTAGACAGTCTAGTGACAGATACTCATGCATATCCTAATGGTCAATCAGCTTCTCTACAACCGGTGCAGCACCACTCAACATACCCCCTCGCAGCTGTGTATCTCTCCAGCTCCATCTATCTCTCTTTCTCGCTCTCTCTGAATTTCACTCATTTCCTCATTTATCTCTCCCTCTCTCTTGTCCCCGTTCTCAGCCCCCACCCCTTCCTCCTCTCTCTCTCTCTCTCTCTCTCTCTCTCTCTCTCTCTCTCTCTCTCTTTCCCTTCTCTCTCTCCATCCCCTTCTCTCTCTCCATCCCCTTCTCTCTCTCCATCCCCTTCTCTCTCTCCTTCCCCTTCTCTCTCTCCTTCCCCTTCTCTCTCTCCTTCCCCTTCTCTCTCTCCTTCCTCCTCTTCCTCTCTGGTCAGAAGAAATTATGCCACATCATTTGCATTCATTAACATTTCAGAAAGAGTGATCTTTAGAAACACTGCTGCCGGAGAGTGCCATCTTTAATTCATCACAAACACCCCCACTTCCTCCTCACGCCATCCCCCTCTCCTGTCCTCTACTATCCCTCTCCTTCTCCCCCATCCTACCCTCCTTCCCCTCTTCCTGCTGTCTTCCATACTTCCTTTCGCCCTGCTGTCACACACGCACACACACACACACACACACACACACACACACACACACACACACACACACACACACAGTTGAGGGTCTCCGATCCTCAGACAGGCTCTCCAGCGACCCTGTGCTCCGGAACTTATTAGAAAAGAAATGTGGCTTCCAATTAGACCAGTCGTCCTCTGCCTGCGACAGGCAGCCTATACCCCATTGGCATCTATCTCCATTTCTCACACGTAAACACACACACACACGCACACGCACGCACACACTAACACACACACACCCTCTCTCTTACACACTCTAAAACACACACACCCTCTCTCTTACACACACAAACACACACACTTTCTTTAATCACACTGTCTGTGGACCTCCAGCCTCAGTCTGGTTTTCAAGGCCATAATTAGTAGCATTCATTCTCCAGCTATCTACCTGACCTTTAGAGAAAGCAATGACCATTCCATTCAGAAACACACACTCACTTTCAGCCCCATAGGAGTAGGGCAGGGCAGACCCCCATCTCTGAGTCTATACTATTTGTGTGTGTGTGTGTTGTGTGTTTATTGTGTAGATCACTGCTTGTGTATGCTGGCGTGTATTCAATTGTGTACAATCTAGCCTTAACATAGAAGATAACTTCCTTTTAATGGTAATAGTTTCCTGTCTCTCTCTGAGAGGAGAACGCTGTGATAGACCAATAGGTGTCAGCGAGGGCACAGTGACTCATCTGAAGGGAAGGGATCCACCAATCAATGGAGGTGAAATTACAGCCACATTGATTCCGTCTTTATGAGAAGAGAGCATTGATTGGATGGATGCACATATAGACTGAAATGAAGAGGAGATAAGGGGTTGTCCTTATTTACTCTCATAAGATTGCCTGACTGAAAAGAGGATATGTCCAATAGACAATAAGTTAGGCACACACACACACACACACACACACACACAAGATCCATTCAGCTTGATACCATAGCATGTCGGTGACTAATCTTTTGCTATAGCCCTGAAGAACCACATTGTTAGATGTTTATAAGAGGCCCGGCTGTTTACTGTAGTGTTGAAAAATCTAAAAGGTATTTGATACCATGCCACCAATGGCATTACAATGCCTAACTGTGATCCTCCGACGTGAGGGGTAGTAGTTAGATCAACTCAATGGTCTTTGGAGTCATAAGAGAAAGGAAGGCATCTTATCCACTGCATCAATCTGTTGTTCAGTTTGATGAAAGTGAAATTGAAAATTGTACTATGCAGGGTAAACCACATGAACACAATCTAGTGAAAATATATTATTCTATGTACAGACAAAACTGTTCAAACTTCATATCAATCTCTCTTTCACAGTGGAGGAAAGCTGATATTCCCCTGGATGGGTATACCGAAAGGGTATTCCCGAGTCTGCCAAGCATGAATGGGAACGCCACCGAGGGAATTTCAAGATCCCATAAGCAGGCTATCATTTCCCGTGTTCTCTCAGGGACCAATCAAAACACATCATTTCAGCAACACTGTCCCCTCTGGATGTATAAACACTGCTCAACGATGTTTCAGACTGAGTTATACACACGAGACACACACACACACACACACACACACACAAACTTCAACGGACCATTGCAAGTTACTGTACAAGCAGACAAAGTATCACGAGTTAACCATTTCTAAATCAGGACATGGAGACATGCAGAGACCTAAAGAAAAAGTCCTTCCATCAGCATGATGCATGCATATACAGTCTATAACAATGTAAAAGCAACACGCAACAACTTCAAAGAATATACTGAGTTACAGTTCATATAAATCAGTCAATTGAAATAAATGAATTAGGCCCTAACCTATGGATTTCCCGTGACTGGGAATACAGATATGCATCTGTTGGTCACAGATACCTTTAAAAAAAGGAAGGTGTGTGGATCAGAAAACCAGTCAGTATCTGATGTGACCATTTGCCTCATGCAGCGCGACACATCTCCTTAGAGTTGAAAAGGCTTTTGATTGTGGCCTGTGGAATGTTGTCCCACTCCTCTTCACTGGCTGTGCGATGTTGCTGGATATTGTCAGGAACTATAGAACGCGCTGTCGTACACGTCGATCCTGAGCATCCCAAAAATGTTCAATGGGTGACATGTCTGTTGAGTATGCAGGCCATGGAAAAACTGGGACATTTTCAGCTTCCAGGAATTGTGGACAAATCCTTGCAATATGGGGCCGTGCATTATCATGCTGAAACATGAGGTGATGGTGGCGGATGAATGGCACAAGGATCAGGATCTCGTCACGGTATCTCTGTGCATTCAAATTGCAATCAATAACATGCAATTGTTTTCGTTGTTCGTAGCTTATGCCTGCCCATACCATAACCCCACCTCCACCATGGTGCACTCTGTTCACATTGTTAACATCAGCAAACCGCTCGCCCACACAACGCCATACATGATGTCCGCCATCTGCACAGTGCAGTTGAAACCGGGATTCAACAGCAGTCAGGTCAAAACCTTGGTGAGGACAACAAGCACGCAGATGAGCATCCATGAGACCGTTTCGGATTGTGCAACCTCACAGTTTTTTCATCAGCTTTTCTCAGACCATCCTGCAGGTGAAGAAGATGGATGTGGAGGTCCTGGGCTGGCGTGGTTACACGTGGTCTGCGGTTGTGAGGCCGGTTGGACGTACTGCCAAATTCTCTAAAACGACGTTGAAGGTGGCTTATGGTACAGAAAATAACATTGTTTTATTGTCCCCAGCACAAGGTACAGCTGTGTAATTATCATGCTGTTTAATTAGCTTCTTAATATGACACCTGTCAGGTGGATGGGTTATCTTGGCAAAGGAGAAATGCCCATTAACAGGGATGTGAACGAATTTATCCACAACATTTGAGAGAAATAAGCTTTTTGTGCTTACGGAACATTTGTGGGAACTGCCACACCTGTCAGGTCACTAACAAGGATGTAAACACATTTGTGCACAACATTTTTGAGAAATAAGCTTTTTGTGCATATATAACATTTTGATTTGTGCACGGGGCACTGTCATGCTGAAAGACAAAAGTGCCTTCCCCAAACTGTTGCCACAAAGTTGGAAGCACAGAATCGTCCAGAATATCATTGATGCTGTAGCATTAAGATTTCCCTTTACTGGAGCTAAGGGGTCCAGCCCGAACCATGAAAAACAACCCCAGACCATTATTCCTCCTCCACCAAACTTTACAGTTGGCGCTATGCATTGGAGCAGGTAGCATTCTCATGGCATCCGCCAAACCCAGATTACATTTACATTTAAGTCATTTAGCAGACGCTCTTATCCAGAGCGACTTACAAATTGGTGCGTTCATCTTAAGACATCCAGTGGAACAGCCACTTTACAATAGTGCATCTAAATCTTTTAAGGGGGGTGAGAAGGATTACTTTATCCTATCCTAGGTATTCCTGAAAGAGGTGGGGTTTCAGGTGTCTCCGGAAGGTGGTGATTGACTCCGCTGTCCTGGCGTCGTGAGGGAGTTTGTTCCACCATTGGGGGGCCAGAGCAGCGAACAGTTTTGACTGGGCTGAGCGGGAACTGTACTTCCTCAGTGGTAGGGAGGCGAGCAGGCCAGAGGTGGATGAACGCAGTGCCCTTGTTTGGGTGTAGGGCCTGATCAGAGCCTGGAGGTACTGAGGTGCCGTTCCCCTCACAGCTCCGTAGGCAAGCACCATGGTCTTGTAGCGGATGCGAGCTTCAACTGGAAGCCAGTGGAGAGAGCGGAGGAGCGGGGTGACGTGAGAGAACTTGGGAAGGTTGAACACCAGACGGGCTGCGGCGTTCTGGATGAGTTGTAGGGGTTTAATGGCACAGGCAGGGAGCCCAGCCAACAGCGAGTTGCAGTAATCCAGACGGGAGATGACAAGTGCCTGGATTAGGACCTGCGCTGCTTCCTGTGTGAGGCAGGGTCGTACTCTGCGGATGTTGTAGAGCATGAACCTACAAGAACGGGCCACCGCCTTGATGTTAGTTGAGAACGACAGGGTGTTGTCCAGGATCACGCCAAGGTTCTTAGCGCTCTGGGAGGAGGACACAATGGAGTTGTCAACCGTGATGGCGAGATCATGGAATGGGCAGTCCTTCCCCGGGAGGAAGAGCAGCTATTAGCAGATTAATTATTAATTATAGCAGATTAATCCGTCGCACTGCCAGAAACTAAGATTCGTCCATCTGACTGCCAGATGGTGTAGCGTGATTCATCACTCCAGAGAGCAGGTTTCCACTGCTCCAGAGTCCAATGGCAGTGAGCTGTACACCACTCCAGCCAACGTTTGGCCATCGAAACCCATTTCATGAAGCTCCCGACAAAAAGTTGTTGTATTCTTGTGCTGACGTTGCTTCCAGAGGCAGTTTGGAATTCGGTAGTGAGTGTTGCAACCGAGTACAAACGATTTGTACGAACTAAGCACTTCAGCGGTCCTGTTCTGTGAGTTTGTGTGGCCTATCACTTTACGGCTGAGCTGTTGTTGATCCTAGACGTTTCCACTTCACAATAACAGCACCTATAGTTGACCGGGGCAGCTCTAGCAGGTCATACATTTTACAAACTTCCTTGACGATACCAAGTTGAAGGTCACTGAGCTCTTCAGTAAGACCATTCTACTGCCAATGTTTGTCTATGAAGATTGCATGGCTGTGTGCTCAATTTTATACACCGGTCAGCAATGTGTGTGGTTGAAATGCCCGAATCCACAAATTTTAAGGGGTGTCCACATACTTTTGTATATATACAGTCCAGTCAAAAGTTTGGACACAGCTACTCATTCAGGGGATTTTCTTTATTTTGACTATTTTCTGCATTGTAAAATAATAGTGAAGACATCAACACTATGAAATAACACATATGGAATCATGTAGTACCCACTAAGTGCAAACCAGTTGGGAAGGCATATCGCTGCAGAATGCTGCTAAAATCACAGACAGTGTCACCAGCAAAGCACCCCCACACCATCACACCTCCTCCTCCATGCTTCACGGTGGGACCCACACATGCAGAGATCATCCGTTCACATCCTCTGTGTCTCACAAAGATACAGCGGTTGGAACCAAAAATCTCAAATTTGGACTCCAGACCAAAGGACAAATTTCACCGGTCTAATGCCCATTGCTCGTGTCTCTTGGCCGAAGCAAGTCTCTTCTTATTATTGGTGTCCTTTAGTAGTGGTTTCTTTGCAGCAATTCGACCATGAAGGCCTATTTCACACAATCACATATTCTCTGAACAGTTGATGTTGAGATGTGTTATTTGAACTCTGTGAAGCATTTATTTGGGCTGCAATCTGAGGCTTGTAACTCTAATGAACTTATCCTCTGCAGAAGAAGTAACTCTGAGTCTTCCTTTCCTGTGGTGGACCTCATGAGAGCCAGTTTCATCATAGAGCTTGATGGTTTTTGCAACTGCACTTGAAGAAACTTTCAGTTCTTGAAATGTTCCGGATTGACTGACCTTCATGTCTTAAAGTAATGATGGACTGTCATTTCTCTTTGCTTATTTGAGCTGTTCTTGCCATAATATGGACTAGTTCTTTTACAAAATAGGGCTATCTTCTGTATATCACTCCTACTTTGTCACCACACAAATGATTGGCCAAACTCATTAAGAAGGAAATACATTCAACAAATTAAAAACAAACTTTTAACAAGGCACACCTGTTAACTGAAATGCATTCCAGGTGACTACCTCATGAATCTGGATAAGATAATGCCAAGAGTGTGCAAAGCTGTCATCAAGGCAAAGGGTGGCTACATTGAAGAATCTCAAATATTAAATATATTTTGATTTGTTTAACACGTTTTTGGTTACTACATGTGTTATTTCATAGTTTTGATGTCTCCACTATTATTCTACAATGTAGAGAATAGTAAAAATAAAGAAAAGCCCTGGAATGAGTACGTGAGACACCTTGACTTTTTCCACATTTTGTTACGTTAAATCCTCAGCAATCTACACACAATACCCAATAATGACGAAGCAAAAAAAGGTTTTTAGAAATGGATGGAAGAAGAATGGGAGAAACTCCCCAAATAGAGGTATGCCAAGCTTGTAGCGTCATACCCAAGAAGACTCAATGCTGTAATCGCTGCCAAATGTGCTTCAACAAAGAACAGGGGCAAATGGTCTGAATACTTAAGTAAATGTCATATTTCAGTTTTTTATTTTGAATAAATTAGCAAAAATGTCTAAACCTGTTTTTGCTTTGTCCATATGTGGTATTGTGTGCAGATTAATGAGGGGAAAAAACAAATGTAATACATTTTAGAATAAGTCTGTAACCTACCAAAATGTGGAAAAAGTCAAGGGATCTGAATATATAGATATAGATATAGATAGAGTGTATTCGGAAAGTATTCAGACCTATTGACTTCATCCACATTTTCTTACGTTACAGCCTTATTCTAAAATTGATTGAATTGTTTTTGTTGTTGTGGTACAGTAGAATTCTGAGGGTTCAAGTCGGACGTGAATACCTCACCACTAAATCAGATCAAGAAAATCAATACAAGAATAAACGTTTCAGACTATATGAGAGAAAGAAAAGAGAGAGAGACGAGAACTAGACAGAGAGTGAGCAAGGAGGAGAGAGATAAATAGAGAGAGGGAGAGAGAGAATAGACATTTCAACTTTGTCTGTCTGTTCAAATATCTCAGCACCTCTCACCCAACTACCCTGAAAACCTAAGCTCTCTACACTTACGGTGCCTTCTGAAAGTATTCAGACCCCTTCCCAATTTCCACATTCTGTTACGTCACAGCCTTATTCTAAAATGGATTAAATCATTTTCTTCCCTCATCAATTTACCCACAATACCCTATAACGACAAAGAAACATTAAACATTAAGACATTTTTGCAAATTTATGAAAAATAAAAATGTGAAAAACCTTACTTACATTGTAAAGGGTCTAAATACTTATGTAAATGTCATATTTCAGTTTTACATTTTTTATAAATTAGCAAAAATGTCTTAAAAAAACTGTTTTTGCTTTGTCATTATGGGGTATTGTGTGTAGATTGGTAAGGGAGAAAAAAAAACATTTAATCCGTTTTAGAATAAGGCTTTAATGTAACAAAATGTGGAAAAGGGCAAGGGGTCTGAATACTTACCGAATGCATTGTATGCTTGGCCAAACAACAGCCATTAAGCTATTATCCAGATGGAGTTAATGGTCGCCTTACTAGACTCCCTAAAATATAAGAACCCTCATTTAGAGTAATATGACCTCAGCAAGCCTGTCTAGTACAGTACCTGGTCCTTTACTGTAGTAGAACGATGTAATTACTATCAACATCCAGACTGGACACAGCACAAACACTCCTTATGAGTGAGACTATGAGATTATATGGGCTATGGTTCACTGTTTTATACCACAAGGCTCTCAAGTATTTGGCTTCCTTCCCAGACCCCACACACACCTTCTGCCAATCTCTCTCACTAACTCTCCTCTCTCACTCTCTTCCCTTCCTATGCTCTTTCAATGTTGTATATGTCCTCTCTCTCTCTTTCCCTCTCTCCTCCCATCGCTGTCCTCCCTTCCCGCCCAACATCAATCTCCGTTTCACCACTCTTTTCCCTGTCCTCCCTCTTCTCCCTTTCTTTTACAAGTACAGTAATCGTATGGAAAAGAGCAGGTTTTGTAGAAAACACCGGCACATAATGGAAACTGCACAACAAGAACAAAAGGAATACACACAGGCAATGTTCCATCTAATTCCATCCATTTGACATGAGCCGTAGGGTCCTGGAGGCACTGCATCACATTGCTACATTGCTTCAATGCATTATGATGCATTTCGTAAAATGCCGCCAGTTTCAAATATATGACCCATTTCAGGAAGCTAGGCGTGTGTTGCACGTCACTACTTCACAGGAGAGGCATTCGAACGTAAACATGTCTTTTTTAAATCAGAATACATTTATAGGCAGAAATGCCTTCTGGAACATTTGGAACTTTCATGTGATTTAAATGCAAATAAAATTGTTACATTACGAGCCTAGTTGGTTTAGCCACAGAAAAAGGCAGGAACCTTCCCGCTAACCATGATTGCTGGGCGTGCCGAGTGGGCTGGGCGTGCCGAGAGATGAGTTCGGATTGGTCTGCAATGTAGCACGATTATTTCATGGAGAACTGCAAAAGTGATGCATGGGTGGTTCCTCCTTTAAAAGTCGTGAGCTTACACCGTGGGACTTAGAGCTACCCAGAGTCACCTGGGGGAGTTAGAGCACTCTTTATGCATTTTGGGTCCCAAGGTTTTTACATGACCAATCATCATATCGAGTGGTTCCAATGACGAATTTGACGTGAGCCACCCGTCCCTGTTGACTTTATGGCTGACAAAAGCAAATGTAAGTAATTATAACGTCATAACGAGTCAATCAAAAAATGTACAATTGAGAGGAATAGGCTAACATTAACATTAACCATTAACATTAACTAGCTAACATTAACCAGCTAGCTAGCTAGAGTTATGACATGAGTATGAAATTGTAATTCGTGTTGTTTAATGTTTTAGGGATTCCTGAGAAAACCAGGCTGTCGTCTTGGGAAACAGTGGATGTAAAGAATCTAGCTAGCTAAAGCGTTTACTGCAAATTGAATGTACAAAAAGGCCAAGGACTAGATAGTGCATTTTTTTTGCTACTACTTTCACCACTTTTAGTCTTGAAACCTTTGGTTGTTTACTACAATACACTACCTTACTCACTCTGTTTAGCACATGGCCTCACATGTGAATCCTTAAATAGATGATTGTGGTTAATGGGTGTAGACAAAGAAGAGCTCTCCAATAGGTGTACTAAAACATTCAAGGACCATTTTCACAAAAGTGGGGTTACAAGTTCATTAACTTTCAAAGCAGAATTACTTTCCCATTGTTCCTTAATCCCTTAAAAACACAATTTCAAATTTTGCTGCATAATACCGAATCAAGGTGATGGGTCACATATGTAGAGAATAAGCATGACTCTGAAAGTCCAACCTCGTGTTGATTTTGGAGAGCTGGCATGGAGAACATGACAATGGAACTAGAGTGGTTAACCTCAGTTTGACCCTCTCATCACTGCAACTACACAGCAGGTTCTGCTCAAACTGACACACACACACACATACACATACCCACACACTAATCCAAGAGCCCATTGCGTAAGGCTGTTGGGGGCAGTGAACCGTGCTTGATGGGTTATCCTGGGTGAGTTACAGTGTCTTTGTTACGACCAGAGCAGGAAATAGTGCTGAGTAAACACGTCGAAGTCATCTCAATTACCTCTCCTCTCACTGCAGGCCTCTGATTGAAACAATGATAATCATCATTAGTAATGGAAGTGTTTGTGTGTGTGTGTGTGTGTGTGTTTGTGTGTGTGTTTGTGCGTGTGTGTGTGTTTGTGCGTGTGTGTGTGTTTGTGCGTGCGTGCGTGCGTCAATTTCAGGATTACATGCTGTACAGTGGTGTGTGGAGTGAGAGAGAAACAGAGCATGTCTGTCTATGTGAGTATAAAGTATGAGAGAGAGAGTATATTATCTACCTCACTTGCTTTGGCAATGTTAACACATGTTTCCCATGCCAATAAAGCCCCTTGAATTGAATTGAATTGAGAGAGACAAAGTGAAAGGGAGGGGGGACTGTGTTATGTGTGTGTGTCACAGACGACGCTCTGTGATTCGCTTGGCTGGGTTTTATGTATAATGAACAAAACTATAAACGCAACATGTAAAGTGTTGGTCCCATGTTTCATGAGCTGAAATAAAAGATCCCCAAACATTTTAATTCGCACAAAAAGCTTATTTTTCCAAAATGTTGTACACAGATTTGTTTACAGCCCTGTTAGTGAGCATTTCTCCTTCGCAAGATGATCCATCCACCTGACAGGTGTAGCATAGGATAAACTGATTAAACAGCATGATCATGACACAGGTGCACCTTGTGCCGGGGACAATAAAAGGCCACTCTAAAATGTGCAGTTTTGTCACACAACACAATGCTACAGATGTCTCAAGTTTTGAGTGAGTGTGCAATTGTACACCAGAGCTGTTGCCAGATAATTTAATGTTCATTTTTTTCTACCAGCTTTCCAAGCTGGCCGGTCGGCTAGTCTCAGACGATCCCGCAGGTGAAGAAGGCAGATGTGGAGGTCCTGGACTGGCGTGGTTACACGTGGTTTGCTGTTGTGAGGCCGGTTGGAAGTACTGCCAAATTCTATAAAACGACATTGGAGGCGACTTATGGTAGAACATGTAACATTTAACAGCTCTGGTTAACATTCCTGCAATCAGTGGCCAACTGCACGTTCCCTCAAAACATGAGACATCTGTGGCATTGTGTTGTGTGACAAAACTGCACATTTTCGAGTGGCCTTTTATTGTCCCCAGCACAAGGTGCAAATGTGTAATGATCATGCTGTGTAATCAGCTTCTTGATATGCCACACCTGTGCATATGGAACAATTCTGGGATCTTTTATTTCAGCTCATGAAACGTGGGACCAACACTTTACATGCTGCGTGTATATTTTTGTTCAGTATATATAAACACCGAAGGTCAGAGGGTTAAGAGATAGATGCATCTAACTGCCCTTCCCTGTCACACAGTGACACTGCCAAACACAGATCACTATCACAAGAGAGAGCGAGAGAGAGACTCCCATCTTATTTTTCACTTGAGCTAACCTTTCCAAGCAGACTCTACACACAAACAACAGAGCTGTGGCCCAGAGAGTAACCACAAACGGAGCTATCTACAGATTTCACACAGTCCACAGCTGTTCATTCTGCCATCTCCATTGGCAGAGTTTATGAGTCTGACTTAAAACGTTGGGTGGCATTAACATGAAGAGAGAAGAGAAAAAAAAGAGAGGGGGAGAGAGAACTAACAGAGAGAGAGAGAGAGAGAGAGAGAGAGAGAGAGAGAGAGAGAGAGAAAGTGAAAAGGAGAGCAAGAGTAATTTAAAGAGGATAGAGAGCAAAAACTAATCCATAAAACTGATCCGCAGGCAGATTACAAAAACTAAGTACATATTCCTACTGTCAAAGCTCATTCCCCTCAAGAATACAGAAGGCAACCAATGTACCACAGCAAGCAAGAAAACGTTGCATTGGGGCATGCAGCCTCCTCTGTAGTGATTTCAATGTAATTAAACTGTGTTGTTAACCGTGTTTGGATGCAACACAAAATTGACTTGAGACTCTTTTAATATTTCCCACTGGCTGAGAACAAGGCCTTGAGCGTCTGGCCTTCTGGTCCTCACTCTCCTTTCCATTTCTGTTCAGGCAGTAAACGGACGACCTCGAGTAACCTTGAACGTCAGCGAAGACTGCATTTCAATCAAAGTAGAATTATCGCCATGGCTTGTGGGGCCCGTGAGGCGCTAAGCCCAAATTGAGTGTGTGGCTTAGACAATTTAACAGTAATATGTAGGTGTGAGCGTGTCACTCGGTAGAACGCTGTTATTCTCTGAGATGGCTTCGTACAGTCACAACGCACTCAGTGGAATCAATTTAGCTTTACCCTCCCTTGGCCAACGAAGTGACATACAGGTAATTGCTGTAGGCCTGTGTCGTGTATTCCCAGACCTAGCGCTCTGTGTACCAGCGGGACTGTGTGGCTAGGCCAGTGTGAATGAGAGACAGACCACAGTAAGTACTATAAACCCTGGATACCCTAACCATTAGCAATGTGTGTGCATGTCTGCGTGCCTGTATGTCACACTCCACCTCAGGGAGCTTGTTAGCTCCAGTCCACACACACACGCACACGCACACGCACACACACACACGCACACACGCACAGAGCTCAGTGAGCATCACCCCCAGGGCCCTCTCTCCTTACCACAACACACATCTCAATGCTCCAGGGTCTCAGCCCCAGAGGACTGCAGCAACCAGAGACCCATCAACAACATCACAGAAACATACCAGGACATGCTGCACCGAAAACAGAGTGGAGAGCGAGGAGGAAGATGGAGAGAGAGAGAGAGATCCAGTCTAGAGAAGCAAGGGAATAAGAGAGGCAGAGAAAGATGTGGAGAAATGGAGATAAGACAAAGAGAATAGGAGCTTAAGAAGAAGAAGCAATCTCTTACCTGTGTTTGTGTAACGTCTAAACATGGTTCTATCTAGCCAGCTGTCCTGGGATGTGGGCTAACTAGTCCCCAGGGGAACAAGTAGTATCTAGGATGTGTTCCATCTGCAGTTTACATTACAAATGATACTTGATACGGATATGAAGCACCTTGTGATATATTTGCTCAACATACAAGCTGGAAGAAACACACTCACACAGAGACACATGCACGCACGCACAAACTCTCTCTCACACACACACACACACACACACACGCACACGCACACACACACACACACAGACACACAGAGACAGAGACACCTGCAAGCGCACACACACACACACCCACAAGCATGCATGCACGCACACACAAGCACGGACGCACACACAAACTCTCACACACACCCACTCACAGTCTGCTAATGGCCTCCTGAGGGTAGACGCTCACTCAGACACCGGCACAAAATCACCAGAGCTCTCTCATACACACCAAGGAGCTTACAGCAATCTCTGGAGAAGTTATTCACCAGTCAACAGTACTACCTGCCTGCTATAATAGCAGCGACAGGTACGAAAAATTGCCAAAGACTCCAGTCACCCGAGACATTGACTGTTCTCTCTGCCCCCATCTGGCAGGCGGTACCGGAGCATCGGGTCTCGGACCAACAGGCTCCGAGACAGCTTCTGGCCATAAGACTGTTGAACTACTGTCTAGAGCCACCTGCACTGACTCTATGCTCATCCATAGGTCTCCACCTGCTCAGACACACACACCTCCACTGATACGTTTATACACCCACACTCCCACACTCACTACTTACGCCACACACATGCACTCACACACATGAACACTCAACCACTTACACTGCTGCTATGTTGATTATATTGATTATTGTATTCATTATTATATTTATCCTGCTACCAGTCACTGTTGTGTTACAGCCTGCATTTCAAATGGATTAAATATATTCTTTTTTTTGCTGTCCCTGGCCTACAAACAATACCCCGTAATGTCACAGTGGAACTACAGTGGCAAGAAAACGTATGTGAACCCTTCAGAATTACCTGGATTTCTGCATAAATTGGTCATAAAATTGTATCTCACAACAGTCACAACAATAGACAAACACAGTCTGCTTAAACTAATAACACAAACAATTCTACGTTTTCATGTCTTTATTGAACACACCAAGTAAACATTCAGGGTGCAGGGTGGAAAAGGTATGTGAACTCTTGGATTTAATAACAGGTTGACTCTCCTTTGGCAGCAATAACCTCAACCAAACGTTTTCTGTAGTTGCGGATCAGACCTGCACAACGTGCAGGAGGAATTTTGAACCATTCCGCTTTACAAAACTGTTTGAGTTACACAATATTCTTGGGATGTCTGGTGTTAACCGTTCTCTTGAGGTCCTGCCACTGCTTCTCAATCGGGTTGAGGTCAGGACTGACTGGGCCACTCCAGAAGGCGTATGTTCATCTGTTGTTGATTTACTTCTGTGTTTTGGGTTGTTGTCCTGTTGCATCACCTAACTTCTGTTGAGCTTCAATTGGGGACAGATGGCCTTACATTCTCCTGCAAAATGTATTGATAAACTCCGTAAAACAATTTTCCATTGATTATAGCAAGCTGTCCAGGCCCTGAGGCAGCCCCAAACCATGACGCTCCCGCCACCATAGTTTACAGTTGGGATGAGGTTTTGATGTTGGTGTGCTCTGCCTTTTTTTCTCCACATGTAGTGTTGTGTGTTCCTTCCGAACATCAAAACCTTAGTTTAATTTGTCCACAGAATATTTTGCCAGTAGCACTGTGGAACATCCAGGTGCTCTTTAGCGAACTCCAGATGTGCAGCAATGTTTTTTTTTGACAGCAGTGGCTTCTTCCGTGTTGTCCTCCCATGAACACCATTCTTATTTAGTGTTTTACCTATCGTAGACTCATCAACAGAGATGTTAACATGTTCCAGAGATTTCTGTAAGTCACACTCTAGGATTCTTCTTAACCTCATTGAGCATTCTGCGCTGTGATCTTGCAGTCATCTTTGCAGGACGGCCACTCCCAGGGAACTTTCTCAATTTATAGACAATTTGTCTTACTGTGGACTGATGAACATCAAGGCTTTTAGAGATACTTTTGTAACCCTTTCCAGCTTTATGCAAGGCAACCATTCTTAATCTTAGGTCTTCTGAGATCTCTTTCGTTCGAGGCATGGTTCACATCAGGTAATGCTTCTTGTGAGTGTTTTTAAGGGGCAGGGAAGCTCTAAACAAAATCTCAAAACTCGTCTCATTGTTTTTAAATGTTTTCGACTCCAGGTTAGTTGACTCCTGACTCCAATGAGCTTTTGGAGAAGTCATTAGGGGGTTCACATCCATTTTCCAACTTACACTGTAACTGTTCAAATGATGTATTCAACATAGACAAGAAAAATTTAAAAATGTGTGTGTTATTAGTTAAGCACACTGTGTTTGTCTATGGTTGTGACATAGATGAAGATCAGACCAAATTAATGTCACATTTAAGCAGAAATCCAGGTCATTCCAAAGGGTTCACATACTTTTTCTTGCCACTGTATGTTTTCAGATTTTTTTTTTCTCAGAAGTTACATAATAATAGCGTTTAATATGATTTGTAAAAGACTACCCCATCTCTCTACCCCACACATACAATTATCTGTAAGGTCCCTCAGTCGAGCAGTGAATTTCAAACACAAAGACCAGGGAGGTTTTCCAAAGCCTTGCAAAGAAGGCCACCTATTGGTAGAGGGGTACAAAATTTTTTTAATTAAAAAGCATATCCCTTTGAATATCCCTTTGAGCATGGTGAAGTTATTAATGACACTTTGGATGGTGTATCAATACACCCAGTCACTACAAAGATACAGGCGTCCTTGCTAACTCATTTGCCAGAGAGGAAGGAAAGGAATTCAGGGATTTCACCATGAGGCCAATGGTGACTTTAAAACAGTTAAAGAGTTGAATGGCTTTGATAGGATAAAACTGAGGACAAATCAACAACATTACTCCACAAAACTAATCTAATTGACAGAGTGAAGATAAGGAAGACTGTCCAGAATGCAAATATTCCAAAACATGCATCCTGTTTGCAAGGCACTGAAGTAATACTGCATGAAATGTGTCAAATTTACTTTAAGTCCTGAAAACAAAGTGTTATGTTTGGGGCAAATCCAATACAACACATTACTGAGTATACTCTTGATATTTTCAAGCAAAGTGGTGGCTGCATCATGTTATGGGTATACTTGTCATTGTTAAGGACTGGGGAGTTTTTCAGGATAAAAAATAAATCTAATGGAGCTAAGCACAGGCAAAATCTTAGAGGAAAATCTGGTTCAGTCTGCTTTCCACCAGACACTGGGAGATGAGTTCACCTTTCAGCAGGACAATACCTAAAACACAAGGCCAAATCTACACTGGAGTTGCTTACCAAGAAGACTGTGAGTGTTACAGTTGAGTGGCCGAGTTACAGTTTTGACTTAAATCTACTTGACAATCTATGGCAAGACCTGAAAATGGTTGTCTCGCAATGATCAACAACCAATTGACAGAGCTTGAAGAATTTTGAAAAGAATAATGGGCAAATGTTGCACAAACCAGGTCTGTAAATCTCTTAGAGACTTACCCAGAAAGACTCACAGCTGTAATCGCTGCCAAAGTTGCTTCTACAAAGTATTGAGTCCACGCGCGGTGTGAATAATATGTTTTAAATGAGATATTTCAGTATTTCATTTTCAATAAATTTCTAAATACAAGTCTTTAATTTTTGGGGTATCGTGTGTAGATGGGTGAGAGACACAAATGAATGTAACCCCTTTTGAATTCAGGCTGTAACACAACAAAATGTGGAATAAGTCAAGTGGTCGGAATGCTTCCTGAAGGCACAGTGTCTTATTACTTGTATTCCTGCACTGTTGGGAAAGAGCTCGCAAGATCACTTTACTGGTTGACTCCTGTTGAGCAAGGCAGTTAACTCCCATAACAACACCTGCTCCTCGGGCGCCAATGACGTAGACGTCGATGAAGGCAGCCCCCCCCCCCCCCTCTGATTCAGAGGAGTTATGTTAAATGCGGGAAACACATTTCGGTTGAATGTGTTCAGTGGTACAACTGACTAGGAATCCTCTTTGGACTTCTCTATCCTATGCACATGACAAATAAACGTGTGTGTGTGTATGTGTGTGTGGGGGGGGGGGGCTTCTGCATTAATTAATGTGTGTGTATGCTTGCGCCTGAGTATAATTGTGTGTGTGTGTGTGTGTGCGTGTGTGTGTGTGTGTGTGTGTGTAGCTCTCAGGTGTGAAGAGAAACAGTTTGGAGGGAGCAGATCGACGGTAGTTGATGTTTAACAAGGCAGCTCAGCAGCTTTCGCCATGTTGGTGTTGTAACACAGGGGGCATGGTGTCTCATTTTGACTCATTTTGACATTACCTCAAAGGCTCTAGTTTCCTCTATTTTCCCTCGCAGGCACACCTTTGACTGGGAGAGGCTAACTGTGAGGTGTTTTACACAGGGAATCAGAAACGAACAGCTCCTCAGCTCATCTTTAGATCCACTGTCACGCCTCAGTTTCTCCTCACCCCATGGAACACAATGGGCGCTCTGGCGACTGCCAAACAACAACAGCAATGATACAAAATGGAGGGATTCAAAACATGTCTGAATACATGGCTGTGACTTGGTTTTAGCAGCTGGGACCTACAGGCTACCACTTCCCGCCGACACGGGTGCCTGTGGATATTGCCTGAGTGCCTACGGTTAGCCTTGGCTTGACTACAGCTCTGTGGGCCGCGGGGGCCTTGGAGAAAGCTGCTCAGCTTGTTACAGGCAGTCTCAGTTGACAGCAATGGCATTTGGGTCTGTTTTCTAGGCCAGACGTCAAGCACTACTGTGGCTGTTGGCTACACTGATCAGCTAAGTCATCTGTTTGTTGGTGTGTGTGTGTGTCTCTGTGTCTCTGTGTGTGTGTGTGCGTGTGCTCGTACACGTGCGTGTGTGTGTTGAATTACAGATCAGAGAGAAAGCAGCATAGATAATGGGAAAATCCAGAGACTTGGAATCAAGAATCAAGAAAATGTATTTATATCTAATCAAGAATGCAGGAAAATTGGAACACATCAAATCAAGAATCCAGAGAATTGAATCAAACACTATTCTTACTTCAATAATCTGAAACAAAATCTTTGAAGGTTAGAGACAGCATACAAAAAATAAAACTTGAATATCAACTGAATCAACGATCTGGCCCTCGACTCAGAACGACCAGATTGAATGGGTCCTGAGTGAACAGTGTCACGGAGCTATATGACCTATGACCTCATCAAGTCAACCTGACCGTGATGCACCAGTCACCTTTTCATTCTCCCGCTCTCTTTTCTCCCTCTTTCCTTCTCTTTCCCATCATTTGAACTCCAAGTGCACACGGATAATCTGTAGGATGCCACAAGGCAATTTCGACTGACTCACTCATAAGCCATGAATCCTTGCAAAATATCCCGCCTACCAATACGGGGTTTATCAGAAGACAAATATGCTAATCTGAAATATGCTAATCCAAAATATGCTAATCCAAAATATGCTAAGCGAGGGAACTTCACTGTTTAACTGTCTTCCAACTGAACACTGGCTTGTGCTCCTTTGACACTGAACAGAAGACAATGGAACGAAACAAGGAGGGACAAGTGGAACATGTCTAATACGAAACGTGTGATTTCTTGTTCAGTTGCAAAATGTTTTGCTACCCTGTATCCAGTTTAACGCCTCGCCGTGTACTGGATCTGTCACCTGCTACAATGAAGGGGAAAAGAGAGGGAACTGAAGCGGTTGCCAGAGTGTGTATTTCAAACAAACAAAGGGGACCCATTCTAGCGGGAGTGATGGTGTCATGGTGATGGTAGCTAGCATCCAACTGGCATTTCATGTTGGTAAACAACGGGAGGCGGGCAGGGATGACGGGGCACACAAACACGAGCGGATGGTAGAGCAGACACGCAGTAGGGGACGGAGGAGCATACACACACACACACACGAGCGGATGGTAGGGCAGACACGCAGTAGGGGACGGAGGAGCATACACACACACACACACACACACACAAGCGGATGGTAGAGCAGACACGCAGTAGGGGACGGAGGAGCATACACACACACACACACACACACACACACACACACACACGAGCGGATGGTAGGGCAGACACGCAGTAGGGGACGGAGGAGCATACACACACACACACACACAAACACGAGCGGATGGTAGGGCAGACACGCAGTAGGGGACGGAGGAGCATACACACACACACACACACATAGAAGGGGATGGTGGAGCAACCGGCTTAAGGAGTAGATGTGTTTGGACTGGAACCAGACGGTAGACTCAGTAGGCTCAGCAGTATAGGCCAGAGGTGAACTGCTCTCTCCTCTGGGTGCCTGGCCCAGAAACACTGACCCACAGCCTGACCCAGACACAGAGATGAGGAAAAGATCCGAAACAAATTACAGCCCAGCCACCTTTCACCTCCTCTTCAGCTCTCTTCTCTTGTCTTCTCCTCTTCTGACTCTCCTGTGCCCCCTCTGCTATCATCTTCTTCCATTTACATTTTGTTGAGTCCATCTCTGTTCATTCCTCCTGGCCTATTCCTAGTCACACCCTCCTACCCGACGACAGCGCCATGGAGGAAACTCATTGGTCAGATGAACCTTTGTTCTGACCGCCGATCTGTTTTTTTAGTCTGGAGCAGTGAGAGATCGATAGTAACTCATTGTCAGACTCGTGTGTGTGTGTGTGTGTGTTAGCACAGCTTTGAGAAGAGGCCTGTTGACACGGGTGCTGAACCAACACAGGGAGGGAAAATCCACTGCCTCATATACTGCTTCTCGATGACTTCTCCTGAGGATGTGCGAGGTGTGTGTGTGTTCCCGTGTGTGTGTTTGTGTCTATTGAGGGGGTTATTAGCTACAGTACCATTCAAAAGTTTGTACACACCTACTCATTCAAGGGTTTTTCTTTATTTGTTACTATTTTCTACATTGTAGAATAATAGTGAAGACATGAAATAACACATATGGAATCATGCAGTAACCAAAAAAGTAGCCAACCTTTTCCTTGATGGCACCTTTGCACACTCTTGGCATTCTCTCAACCAGCTTCATGAGGTGGAATGCATTTCAATGAACAGGTGTGCCTTGTTAAAAGTCAATCTGTGGAATTTCTTTCCTTCTTAATGCATTTGCCAATCAGTTCTGTTGTGAAAAAAAATGATCAAGTGAAACTGGCTCTCATGAGGACCACCACAGTAAAGGATGACCCAGAGTTACCTCTGCTGCAGAAACCACTACTGAAGCACCCCACTAAGAAGAAGAGAGTTGCTTGGGCCAAGAAACACGAGCAATGTACATTAGACCGGTGGAAATCTGTCTTTTGGTCTGATGAGTTCAAATGTGAGATGTTTGGTTCCAATCACCGTGTCTTTGTGAGACGCAGAGTAGGTGAACGAATGATCTCTGCATGTGTGGTTCCCACCGGGAAGCATGGAGGAGGAGGTGTGATGGTGTGGGGGTGGTTTGCTGGTGACACTATCTGGGATTTATTTAGAATTAAAGACACACTTAACCAGTAGGGCTTCCACAGCATTCTGCAGCGATACACCATCCCATCTGGTTTGTGCTTAGTGGGATTATAATTTGTTTTCCATTAGGACAATGACCCAAATCACACCTCCAGGCTGTGTAAGGGCTATTTGACCAAGGAGAGTGATGTAGTGTTGAATCAGATGACCTGGCCTCCACAATCACCTGACCTCAACCCGATTAAGATGGTTTGGGATGAGTTGGACCGCAGAGTGAAGGAAAAGCAGCCAAGAAGTGCTCAGCATATGTGGGAACTCCTTCAAGACTGTTGGAAAAGCATCCTCATGAAGCTGGTTGATAGAATGCCAAGAGGGTGCAAAGCTGTCATCAATGCAAATGGTGGCTACTTTGAAGAATCTCAAATATATGTTTAACACTTCTTAGGTTTCCACATGATTCCATATGTGTTATTTCATAGTTTTGATGCCTTCACTATTATTCTACAATGTAGAAAATAGTACAAATGTAAGAAAAACCCTTGAATGAGTAGGTGTGCCCAAACATTTGACTGGTACTGTAAGTCAAACTCAAAGAAAGAATAACAATGACCCCGCCTGCCTCCTACTCCTCTCACAAGTCAACACACGACTCCTACATTCCTGCTGCTGTCCCTGTGGTACACATTACACTTACCAGAGGAAAAGGTCATATGTCATATTTCATGGAATGAGTGAAGCCAACTGGAGAAATAAAAAGGTCTCCGTAGCCAATAACAAAATAACTACTCAGTGCAGTGATGAACTGAGCAAAACTGATGGGAAATGTTTCAGAATTGTCGAAGAATGGGTCTGAGGCAGAGTATGAGCTAAGACCACTTGAATTAAAAGCCTGAAACACTGTGACTGTTAGTCTTCCTTGACCTTTAACCAAAAAGCAATATAAACCTGCGTTATATAAATCCATAGTGCCCATAAATACAATGCCTGAATAAACACTATTCACTCGATTGACCTAATGACCCCCAGGTAGTCTGCAACTAGGATTGTATACAGTAACAACCGCACTAGAAAAGCAATTGGCTCTGAGCTACCGTGCATTGTTCCAGAAATCAATACCATACGGGCCTATCGAGCTTATCGACGGCATAAAAGCAGTCCCATTCGTTTACAGCAATCATACGGCTACAGAGTCAGTCCAGCGCTAAGACAATTACAGCTTACGCCGCTTTAATCGAGAAATAAATGACTAGGGAGTCTTTTGGGAGAATAGTTTTAAGAGTAGACTAACAGAGAGAGTGTTGTATAACACACAAGGGTATATTGGGCAATTTAGCGGAGGTACTGGCCTTTACATTGTTGCCGTGTTCATTTTAAGCTACTGTCTGCCTTTGAGCCACAATGGAGACATAATTTCCCACTGCGGAGAATGGGGCCAGGGCTCCGTTGAACATTCCAGTTGTGCCGCCTCAGCTCCAATCTGCAGGCGGCGACTGAAATGACTTACAAGACAGAGCCGGCAAGAGCGGTGGCCGCGTCTCTTTGTGTCCTATTGTACTTGGTGAAAAACCCGGCTAGCCAGATAGCGGCAACACAAAGGAACAGGAAAAGGCCATTAAAGAGCTTAATTCAACAGACAGCGCCGGCAACCCGTGTCTCTCTCCTTCTCTCTCTACCTTTCTCTCTTCCTTTCTCTGCCTCCTCTCCTCTCTTGGTCCTCAGTCCTTCTCTGCCTCCTCTCCTCTCTTGGTCCTCAGTCCTTCTCTGCCTCCTCTCCTCTCTTGGTCCTCAGTCCTCTGCCTCCTCTCCTCTCTTGGTACTCAGTCCTTCTCTGCCTCCTCTCCTCTCTTGGTCCTCAGTCCTCTGCCTCCTCTCCTCTCTTGGTCCTCAGTCCTTCTCTGCCTCCTCTCCTCTCTTGGTCCTCAGTCTTTTTCTGCCTTCTCTCCATTCCTCTATCGCTGCCATCCTCTCCCTCTTCCTTCAGGTGTATGCCTAATTGCCTATACTCACTGTCTGCCTTGCTCTTCTTCATCCACAATAGGAAACGCAAGCCCTTCTAATGAGCCCCTTCCCTCATAGGGAAGCTAAATCTACCATTAATAAAAGGCTTATTCAAATCTGAGCAGGGCTGCAGACAGACAGCAGCACTCTCTTAACAACAGGCCTCTGTCTAATGAATTGTGCGGGCGGAAACATTGTGAGACATGGCGCTTGTTGGGTCGGGGAGAAGAGAGAGAGAGGAGACTGAGTGAAAAAAAGTGATTTGGGTTTTAATGAAGGGCTGATGGATGGGTCTGGAGGCTGGCTAGCCGTAACTCATAGCTACGCTGGGCCTCTCTAGGCCCTGACATACACTTGGCAGGAAGAGGAGAGCGACTGGGATGGGGTGGGTGAGGATGGGATTGGTGGAGACAGAGCTATGGCCGTAGGGGTGAACGGGAAAGCCTGGGGAAAAGTGGGAACTGGGCTAGCCAGTGTGTGTGTGTGTGTGTGTGTGTGTGTGTGTGTGTGTGTGTGTGTGTGTGTGTGTGTGCCTGCCTGCCTGCTGTGCGCCCATGCGTGCTTGTCCATGTAAGAGACGCTCACTTAGTCAAAGAGCACATAGATGCATTAGATTGATACTGTATGTCAGTGCCAGTGGCACTCGCCATCGTAAAAACTAAGAGGGAAACTCGAAGCATGTTCCCTATTACAAAGAATATAGAAAAATCTAAGCATACGAAGTTTATTATGCTTCTTGAGTAACTGGGCCTTTTATGGTCTCTCCTATAAAAACGTCAGTATATTGCTGAATTACTAATATACTGTTGACCATGCTGCATTTTACATTCTTACAGCATATGCTACATAATACCTTATAATGTGTAACATAAGCACAGATGAAAAATACAAGGGTCTGTCTAAAATGGCATCCTACTCCCTATATAGTGCACGACTTCTGACCAGTTCCCATTGGGCTCTGTTCAACGGCAGTGCACTATATAAGGAGTAGGGTGACATTTGGGACGCACACCAAACATTCTTCTCATCGTTCCATTCATTGGAAGGCACCAAGGAATGACTGCGGGTTTAAACCAGAGTACTGAATTGTAAGGCTTGCATTCATTGTGTACATTATTTCAAGATGGGCTCTAGTGTCAATAAAAATCTATGATGCCTGTGATGCCTATCTTGACATGTGTTGTAAATACTGGGGGAAGAACTTCCCTGTATAAAGCACTGGCGTTAGAGGACAAAGGGAGTTTATGTTTATGCAGTCAATACCAGGTATGATTTGTACAGTTCCAGGTAAATCCGCCCGGTAACAGGACACTTAACACAAGGAGATTCCCACACACAGACAGTCAGAGACAGACACACTTGCGAATCTCCAAATAGACTTTTGATCATACGTTAGTGCGGGTTGACTCATAAAGCACAGTCCCCATGGTTATATCCGCAGGGAGGGCGAGTTAAGGGTCATGAAATATTGTGTGGAGGAAGGGAGGATTGCTGGCGGTCTTGTTGAATAAAGACAAAACAATGCATAAACAAATCCAGAAATGTAGCATTATTGTGTAATTCATATCTATAGGCTACATGGAGGTTTTTCTTTCATAATTGTTAGGCTATCTGGCAGTAGTACGCAAGCCTAAGCTTTAGGGTCTAACTGTACACGCACCAAATAGTCTACGCACCAATCGCCAGAAAAAGTTTGATCCACTGAGGCAAAAAGGACAATGTCGTTTAATTCAATAAACAAACGCTGTGAAATGGAGAGTTGAAAATAAATAGAAGTGAGGCCCAGAAAAGTCATGTTTGGGAAAGAAGTGGTAAAAGAGGATGATAGCAGTGGTAAAAGAGGATGATAGCGGTGGTAAAAGAGGATGATAGCAGTGGTAAAAGAGGATGATAGCAGTGGTAAAAGAGGATGATAGCGGTGATAAAAGAGGATGATAGCGGTGGTAAAAGAAGATGATAGCAGTGGTAAAAGAGGATGATAGCGGTGGTAAAAGAGGATGATAGCAGTGGTAAAAGAGGATGATAGCGGTGGTAAAAGAGGATGATAGCGGTGGTAAAAGAGGATGATAGCGGTGATAAAAGAGGATGATAGCGATGGTAAAAGAGGATGATAGCAGTGGTAAAAATGGATGATAGCGGTGGTAAAAGAGGATGATAGCAGTGGTAAAAGAGGCTGATAGCAGTGATAAAAGAGGATGATAGCGGTGGTAAAAGAGGATGATAGCGGTGGTAAAAGAGGATGATAGCAGCGCCGGTTACGTTGTGTGTGAGGCGCTACATCAATTCAACAGTCACAAGACGGGGTCTTCAAATAGGCCTATGGCACAACAAGATAACCTACTGCTCCGATGGTTAATGGAAACTGACTGTAGGTCTATAACCTCTCACATAGTCTTAATATTAACTGCTGCAGAATTAAGCACTTCTTGCGGTAAAATGATACACCAGTTGTACATTTTGACTCGGGAACAGGTGTGGAGAAGTGATTGAGGGAATGCGAATGAGCCGTTAGTATTTCAACCACATAAAATATGCATCCAAGCCGAACTGAAATCCTATCAGAAACATGTTTTCACAGCTTTTTATATCCTTACAACCGTTCAAACGGATTTTGCACACGTTGCTGAGTGATTGCATTTTCTCCCCGGCGCCTAAATGTCTTTGCTCCGTGAAAGAAGCAGATGAGTAGAGAGAACTTTAATGATGTCAATTAGATTGAAGCATTCATTCCATCATTCATGACATTGTTCTGGTGAGCACAGGTTTATTAAATAGTCTCCTATGGCAACATACAGTATAACGACAGAAGAGAATCTGCATGTATCTAATTATAGACAAGTTGAATAACAAATAGCCTACCAAAATGTTGACAATTATAAGCAGAAACATCTCTATATTAGGCAACAACAAAAAATCCTGCATCCCCTGTCAAAAATAATTGTTCAGCCATCTCTGACTGTAGCCTACAGCGCATTTCGATATTTGCGCGTTAGGGTCGGGTGCAGTCCTGAGATTTTCACTTTATCACATATAGTCATGCGTTTGAGGATTGGATATTAGCAGTTCTGGGCAGGTGAACAAACAGCTGACCCGCGCACATTTGTCTTCCTCCTGTGCTTCGTCTGCCAGTCAGTCTCTTCATCTCTCCATTCATATTCCAGGATGTCCACCTGTTCTTTCCTAAATACAACTGGATTGAACAGTGGGTTGAAAGAATTTTCCTCTTGACTTCACCGTGGACAAATGCCAGCACTCTGTCTTGTGGGCAGACAAACAGACCAGGATCACAGGAAACTCCAGAACTAAAGTCAGAATGCCAAAACCAACTACCTGCATCCACCTCTCACATCAGCTAACCCATTCCAGGTTAAAAGCTAAATGCTACGATCGTCACAACATATCAGCAGACAGGCATGATGAGCATCAAACGCATGCAACAGTCACGCTGTAACTTCCTCAGTAACACTCAAGCTGCACACACACACACCCACGTGCACGCCCTTGCACGCACACTCACACACACGCACACACACACAAGCACATTGTAACACCCCTGGGAGAAGATCTCACTCAGTAGATATATTAAAGGCAGGCTTTGCATCATGGGTAGATGCAAGAAGACGATGCTATCAAGGTAATTATATTTCTGTTCAAATCTTGACAAATGAAATCGCCTCGAAATGAAAGCACATCCACAGGATATTGCCTGCTTGTTGTGTGTGTGTTTAGAATTTGGAATGGCTAAATTACATCCATCCAAAAGAACATTGTGTTCATCCTGTGGGTGGTGGTGCTGGTAATGTCCTCGCAGGACACCATAGTATATTTCCTCCATCTCGAAATAGAACATGTATCTTTAACTCTGCATTGTTGGAAAAGGAACCGTGGGTAAGCATTTCACTGTTGGTCTACACCTATTGTCTACAAAGCTTGACTGTTGAAGTATCTTGGGAAAAATACACTCCATTTACATTGTAAAATGACAAATTATAGGATATTTGAAGTGAGTGTGTGCTTTTGACATA
Source organism: Oncorhynchus nerka (assembly GCF_034236695.1). Classification (NCBI taxonomy): domain Eukaryota; kingdom Metazoa; phylum Chordata; class Actinopteri; order Salmoniformes; family Salmonidae; genus Oncorhynchus; species Oncorhynchus nerka. Next base: position 15,593,765 of record NC_088424.1, on the reverse strand, counting down.
CATTATATCAAATTCCATCAGTAGCGGTGCGTGGGTGAAAGCACAGGGGAAGCCAAGCCAGGGGGGAAAAAGCCATATTACAACCTATTGTCACGACTTCCGCCGAAGTCGGTCCCTCTCCTTGTTCGGGCGGGGTTCGGCGGTCGCCGTCACCGGCTTTCTAGTTACCGCCGATCCATTTTTTTTCATTTTCCATTTGTTCTGTCTTTGTCTTTCACCCCTGGCTTCACTCAACCAATTAGTTGTTTATTATTTAACCCTCTGTTCCCCATGTTTTGTTTCTGAGTGATTGTTCTTTGTACATCGGTCCTTTTTGTGGGCTTGTTATGTTGCTGTGTATTTTTTGTATTTTGAGGAAAATACATTGATTACTCAATTCTGCTGTCCTGCACCTAACTCTCTGCACCAGCTACACATACAGGACTATTACACCTATGTGTTGTGATAATTGTGTTGTTTGCTCTAAAACCTGTAAATGCCTCAGACCCTGATATAGGCCTATATAGACCCTGAGACAATAAATTGACACAGTGACAGAGTAAATTCTACCACACCTTTGTTTTGTCACAAAACCGGTGAAGTCCACAAAACATATTGCATGTAACAAACACTTACAGTGGGGCAAAAAAGTATTTAGTCGGCCACCAATTGTGCAAGTTCTCCCACTTAAAAAGATGAGAGGCCTGTAATTTCCATCATAGGTACACTTCAGGTACACTTCAAAAATCCAGAAAATCACATTGTAGGATTTTTTATGAATTTATTTGCAAATTATGGTGGAAAATAAGTATTTGGTCAAATACAAACAAGCAGGATTTCTGGCTCTCACAGACCTGTAACTTCTTCTTTAAGAGGCTCCTCTGTCCTCCACTCGTTACCTATATTAATGGCACCTGTTTGAACTTGTTATCAGTATAAAAGACACCTGTCCACAACCCCAAACAGTCACACTCCAAACTCCACTATGGCCAAGACCAAAGAGCTGTCAAAAGGACACCAGAAACAAAATTGTAGACCTGCACCAGGCTGGGAAGACTGAATCTGCAATAGGTAAGCAGCTTGGTTTGAAGAAATCTACTGTGGGAGCAATTATTAGGTAATGGAAGACATACAAGACCACTGATAATCTCCTTCGATCTGGGGCTCCACGCAAGATCTCATCCCGTGGGGTCAAAATGATCACAAGAACGGTGAGCAAAAATCCCAGAACCACACGGGGGGACCTAGTGAATGACCTGCAGAGAGCTGGTAAAAAAGCCTATCATCAGTAACACACTACGCCGCCAGGGACTCAAATCCTGCAGTGCCAGACGTGTCCCCCTGCTTAAGCCAGTACATGTCCAGGCCCATCTGAAGTTTGTTAGAGAGCATTTGGATGATCCAGAAGAAGATTGGGAGAATGTCATATGGTCAGATGAAACCAAAATATAACTTTTTGGTAAAAACTCAACTTGTCGTGTTTGGAGGACAAAGAATGCTGAGTTGCATACAAAGAACACCATACCTACTGTGAAGCATGGGGGTGGAAACATCATGCTTTGGGGCTGTTTTTCTGCAAAGGGACCAGGACGACTGATCCGTGTAAAGGAAAGAATGAATGGGGCCATGTATCGTGAGATTTTGAGTGAAAACCTCCTTCCATCAGCAAGGGCATTGAAGGTGAAACGTGGCTGGGTCTTTCAGCATGACAATGATCCCAAACACACCGCCCGGGCAACGATGGAGTGGCTTCGTAAGAAGCATTTCAAGGTCCTGGAGTGGCCTAGCCAGTCTCCAGATCTCAACCCCATAGAAAATCTTTGGAGGGAGTTGAAAGTCTGTGTTGCCCAGCAACAGCCCCAAAACATCACTGCTCTAGAGGAGATCTGCATGGTGGAATGGGCCAAAATACCAGCAACAGTGTGTGAAAACCTTGTGAAGACTTACAGAAAACGTTTGACCTCTGTCATTGCCAACAATGGGTATTGAGACCAAATACTTATTTTTCCACCATAATTTGCAAATAAATTCATAAAAAATCCTATCTCTCTCTCATCTTTTTAAGTGGGAGAACTTGCACAATTGGTGGCTGACTAAATACTTTTTTCCCCCACTGTACATGACCTACAACATGGTCCAGCAAGTTAATGTTTACGACATTTTCGGACTACTAAACAGCTATTGATTTAGAACCTTGGAGAGTTACCGCAGGTCGCAAAGAAAACAATAGTTGCCTCCACTATTCTAGCATCATTTCAACTTCAAAATGTCAACATCATCAAATCACCCATGCTTAGTCGAATACAGTGACAACTAAAAGATTCCAAAAACAACTTTGTCCAATCAACGTTAATATGATGTGGTTGTCCATTTGTGTGCGTGCGTTTGAGCATGTAGAAAAAAACGTGTTGACTCAACCAATGCCATCCTTCTCTCTTTCATGTTGACAAAACGGTCTATTACTCTGTCATACAGTACACGCTTTTAAGTTTTTGTTGTCCTAGGCTACCTGGCTAAAATGCTTGTTCGCTAGCTTAACTTCCTTTCATGGGCAACAATAAGCCAACAATAAGCCAGCTAGTTAACATTACCCTACTACATCTAACTACATACTATACCACAATGTAGGGGCACAATGCATGAATTTATGATTGGATCAGAATCGCCTTTATAATCATTGGCCAGTACGGAGAATTAAGTACCCACAAGTCCAAATCCCTATCTCCCTCCATGGCAAATTTAGGAAAAGGCACATTTTTGCTAGCTAGCAATCCACTTGAGGACAACAACACAACGAAATGCAACAATTCAAGTTTTTTCGGTCAATGACGTTTGATGTGATGTGATTGGTGTGAAGCCAAATCCAAACTGGCTTCCCTTGACACTTGTTTTTGGTGCACCAGGAACATTCACAGTTGAGCTCACTCAGTTTAGCTCAACATTGATTGGATATTATTTTATACCTTTTTTATTGAATCCTTGCATTCAATGCTTCGGGTGGCAACAATGTTGTACTATTTTTGACCAGACAGCATCAGAGAGATGGGCTACACATTCAGATACAGAGGGGCGCTGTTTCGCTCACTTGGATGCTTTCTCCACGGAGCTACATTCAGCCTCTTGCGAATGTAAGGATAATTTTGAAAACACAGAGAGACGAAAGATGAATTATTTTAGAGGTTTTTCATTTTTTCTTTGTATATGTTTTGGGGAAGCTTAGCTTCCCTTGGCATTCATGAATACACGCCACTGAATTCCATTGATGCACTAGGATAATTTTGTTTTGATAGGAAAGCTCTCCAGGTTGTCACACATGCTAAGTAAATAAATTCACAGCTCTGGGAGGGGATGTTAATGTGATAGACCACTTTGAAAGAGCTGTTAATAAAATGGTTGGTTTTTCTGAGAAGTGGCTTTTGATTGAGGGCAAGAGGTTTGCTTTTAGTGTACTTTAGTTAAGTTCCAAGGCCATGTTCAGGTCTGTCTGTCTGCCTGCTTGCCTGCGTCTGCCTGCCCGTCAGTCTTTCTGTCTGTCTCCCATCTGATATGAAACTGGTTTGTTGTAAAAACAAACATATCGTGTTTGTAGAGGGTAAAAGAACATCAGCTTATCTACACGAGAGAGAGAGAGAGAGAAATAATTGTTTATTGATTGAGCGTGTGCATTTTAGCAGTGCATTAAATGCAGCCAGATATCTGTCTGGTTGTAGATAGCTGGTGTCTGATCGCTATCTGCTGGGCGGGCTAGCATTACCTAGCGTTAGCACCATGTTCTATAGAGAACAGGGTATCAGGTAGTAGGTAGAGAAAGATATTTTTGTATCAATCCAAGCCATAAGAAAACCCAATGCACCGTTAATTAATGGCACCGTTCCTATCATTGGTATTTTCATTAATAACAATTATATCCGTGAATCCTTTATCTATTTCCCTTTTATGGAAGTTATTTGGACTATCACTGAACTGGCCTGGTTTTGAACAGATCGCTCCAAGATTGATTCTTCGGAAAAGTCTGATTAATGAAGAGAAAAAGACAGCGGTTCATCTAGCGAATCAATAAGAGGATTTAGCTCTGTACAAAAGATGGAGGCAGTGTCCCACATTGCACCCTTTCACCTATAAAGTGCACTACTTTAGCCCATAGGGCTCTGGGCAAAAGTAGTGCACTATGTAGGGAATAGGGTGCCATCTGGGATACAACCACTTTTCTCATCTGCATTCTCTTCCAAGATGGGTGGAATCCTGCAGATATACTATCTTCCGTCCTCCCTTTCGTCCTGCATTCCGTGTGCTCTTTTCCCCGGCCCTCCCTCCTGCCGTGTTCACCTTGCCTAGCTAATCCCTGTCTTTCATCTGTGTTTCACGCCAACAGGAACCAGTGGATTAAACCTGGGACTGACGCTCTCTGACTCACTAAATACCCACTGCACTCTAACACTCTATTCAACGGAGCAGAAGAGAGTGTTTAAGTGTGCGTGTGTATGTGTTAGAGTGGTCTAAGTAAGGTAGGCTCTATGGGACTGCCATGCCCGCGTGGTACATCCACTGTATGGGAGCGTTGAAAGTGCTAATAGCGAACACCATCAACTTGATGTTAGCCATTAGTGCTTCATACTGACTTCTGAAAACGTTCTGCAAACACACACACATGTCACATGCAAACACTGTAGGTTAACAGACAGTTGGTGGTACCAATCATTTCACACCACACCATCTCCAGAATGAAATCCGGCCTCATCCTGAATGATTACTGCCCCTTAACGGATCAGATGTCTGTCTGTGTGTGTGTCTGTGTGTGTCTATCTGTCTGTGTGTGTGTCTGTCTGACTCCTTGGACTAAAAGTAAAGAGACATAAATAGGCATTACAGAGACATAAACAGTGGTTTGGCAGTAATCCTCCTCCCTCCTCCCCTGCCACCCCACCACCTGGCCAAGACTAAACCCGTTTAGCCTGAAGGTCCACCTGAGCACAATCTGTTCCACCTACTGTACACACATTCACCTGAGAACAGTGGCCATTACTTACAAGTGTCTATGAGGGAGAGAGGAGAGCACATCATCTGTCAGTACAGGTGCATCAAAGCTGGGACCGAGAGACTGAAAAACAGCTTCTATCTCAAGGCCATTAGACTACCAAACAGCCATCACTAGCACATTAGAGGGCGCTGCCTATAGGCATAGATTAGGAATCACTGGCCACTTTAAGGAATGGAACACTAGTCACTTTAATAAGATTTACATATCTGGCATTACTCATCTCATATGTATATACTCTATTCTATACTAGAGGTCGACTGATTTATTGGCATGGATTATTAATTAGGGCCGATTTCAAGTTTTCATAACAATATGTAATCTGCATTTTTGGACGCCGATCATGGTCGAGTACATTGCACTCCAAGAGGAAACTGTGTAGCATGCTGACTACCTGTTACGCGAGTGCAGCAAGGAGCCAAGGTAAGTTGCTAGCTAGCATTAAACTTATCTTATAAAAAACCATCAATCTTCACATAATCACTAGTTAACTACACATGGTTGATGATATTACGAGGTTAACTCATTTGTCCTGCATTGCATATAATGCGGTGCCTGTTAATTTATCATTGAATCCAACTTCGCCAAACAGATGATGATTTAACAAAAGCGCATTCGCAAAAAAAGCACAATCGTTGCACGAATGTACCTAACCATAAACATCAATGCCTTTCTTAAAATCAATACACAGAAGTATATATTTTTAAACCTGCTATTAAGCAATAATAACTAGGGAAATTAAGTTGTTGGCTCATTGTAAACTAATTTCCCAGAATTATACATAATTATGACATAACATTGAAGGTTGTACAATGTAACAGCAATATTTGGACTTAGGGATGGCGCCAGTTCGATGAAATACGGAACGGTTCCGTATTTCACTGAAAGAAGAAAAGTTTTGTTTTCGAAATGATAGTTTCCGGATTTGACCATATTAATGACCAACGTCTCGTATTTCTGTGTTAATTATATTATAATTAAGTCTATGATTTGATATTTGATAGAGCAGTCTGACTGAGCGGTGGAAGGCAGCAGCAGGCTCGTAAGCATTCATTCAAACTTTACTGCGTTTACCAGCAGCTCTTTGCTGTGCTTCAAGCATTGCGCTGTTTATGACATCAAGCCTATCAACTCCTGAGATTAGGCTGGCAATACTAAAGTGCCTATTAGAACATCCAATAGTCAAAGGGATATGAAATACAAATGGTATAGAGAGAAATAGTCGACGCGTCATAATTCCTATAATAACTACAACCTAAAACTTCTTAACTGGGAATATTGAGCTTTCATATCTTCTCATGTTCTGAGCAAGGAACTTAAACGTTAGCTTTTTTATGTGGCGCATATTGCACTTTTACTTTCTTCTCCAGCACTGTGTTTCTGCATTATTTAAACCAAATTGAACATGTTTCATTATTTATTTGAGACTAAATATATTTTATTTATGTATTATATTAAGTTAAAATAAGTGTTCATTCAGTATTGTTGTAATTGTCATTATTACAAATATATATGTATATGTATATAAAAATCGCCCGATTAATCGGAATCTGCTTTTTTTGGTCCTCCAATAACCGGTATCGGCGTTGAAAAATCATAATCGGTCGACCTCTATTCTATACTATTGGTATCATAGTCACTTAATAATTTTAACATATCTTCATTACTCATCTCATATGTATATACTGTATTCTATACTATTCTATGGTATCTTAGTCACTTAATGTTTACATATCTGGCATTACTCATCTCATATGTATATACTGTTTTCTATACTATTCTACGGTATCTTAGTCACTTAATATGTATTGGGTATATGTTGTGTAAATTGTTAGATATTACTTGTTAGATATTACTGCACTGTCGGAGCTGGAAGCACAAGCATTTCGCTACACCCGCAATTACATCTGCTAATCACATGCATGTGACCAATACAATTTGATTTGACGTGAATCAAAAGGGTCAACTCAGTCCATGTAGCCCTTTTGTTAGCTTGGCGATGAGCTTGGAAGGGACAATGGCATTGAATGCTGAGCTGTAGTCAATGAACAGCATTCTCACATAGGTATTCCTCTTATCTAGGTGGGTGAGGGCAGTGTGGAGTGCAACTGAGATTGGGTCATCTACGGATCTGTTGGGGCGGTATGCAAATTGGAGTGGGTCTAGGGTGTCCGGGATGATGGAGTTGATGTGAGCCACGACCAGCCTTTCAAAGCGCTTCATGATTCCAGATAAAATCAAATCAAATCCAATTGTATTAGTCACACGCGCCGAATACAGCAGGCGTAGTAGACCTTACAGTGAAATGCTTACTTATGAGCCCCTAACCAACAATGCAGTTAAAAAAATAAATAAGGATAAGAATAAGAAATAAAAGTAACAAGTAATGAATGACAATGCTACAGGGTGGTAGTCATTGTGACATCAATCCTTTGAGTTCTTGGGAACAGGAAGGATGGTGGTCATCTTAAAACATGTGGAGATTACAGACTGAGACAAGGAGAGGTTGAAAATTACAGTGAATGTGCCTGCCAGCTGACCTGCACGTGCTCTGAGAACACTCCGTGGAATACAGTCCAAGTGTTGACCTGATTAAAGACCTTACCCACGTCGGTCCTCGGAGAGCGAGATCCCCCAGTCCCCTGGGTCAGTGGGAGGCCCTCATGTACGGTACGGTGTTGTTATTGTCAAAGCATAAAATGCATTCAGATCATCTGGTAGAGAGGCATCACGGCTGGGCCTTCCTTTGTCATCTGTAACGGACTGTAGCCCCTGTCACATGCGACGGGCGTCAGAGCCTGTGTAGTGTGATTCCACATTGTTCCTATATTCCTATATTGGATAAAGTAATCCCTCTCACCCCCCCTCCCCCTGAAAAGATTTAGATGCACTACTGTTCCACTGGAGGTCATAAGGTGAATGCACCAATTTGTAAGTCGCTCTGGATAAGAGCGTCTGCTAAATGACTTAAATGTAAATGTAATATTGTCCTTTTCCTCGTTTGATGACTCTGCGGAGGTCATAGTGGGACGTCTTGTACTTGTTCCTGTCCTCGGCCGTAGCCTCAGGTTTGTCTGAGGGGATGATACACACTTGTGGATTAATGGAATATACTGTAGTTGGCAGTTAATAGTTGGGAAAATCCACAGTCCATAATCCACTGTGTAATTGTAATGTAAGCAATCACAAGGGATGAAAACTATAGCAAGCTAGCCCGAGACACTTTACTCTACCAACGCCACCCCAGACACATCAGCCTAAGGGGAGCTGAAGTATTCAGAGCAACATAATCTATTCTAGTGGGTAGTGAGGGGACCTCTTTTCACGTAACACCACTACTCCCAAATGTCTGTCACAGCAGGTTTTGTCATAGCCAACTCTGAGACAGCCAGTCTGCTCTGTTGTAGGCCAAGTGGTGGGTGGTGTTCTCTGGTGTGTGTGTGTGTGTGTGTGTGTGTGTGTGTGTGTGTGTGTGTGTGTGTGTGCGCACGGGTGTGTGTGTGTGTGTGTGTGTGCGCACGGGTGCGTGCATGTGTGCGTGTGTAAGTAGCCTGTCTGTTATATAAATGTGACATGCAGGGTGTTGAGTCACTCTGTTGCGATGGGCAGAGAATTGTGGGCATCACTTGGCAACACCAGTCCCTCAGTGGGCACAGGGACTCCAGGCAAAGAGACACACACAAATTCACGCTATAGAGGCAGGCAGATTTTAGCAGACCACGTTAATCTGCCTCAGTTAGCACACTTGAGTCTTTGCCATCACACCAGTCAAGTCATCCCTCGTCTGCTATCTTTCACTCTATCTCTCTATACTTTCTTTCTCTGTCTCGTTCTATTCCTTTATCTCTCCTTCTCTGTCTAGCATTCCCACTGCACATTTTCTCTGTCTCCTGTTCCTCTTTTACCCCCCCCTCCCCTCTCACCCCCTTCCCTTCAACTCTCTCGCCACTGCTAAAATCAAAACTCTCATCCCCCTCCAATGTCCACATCCCCCCACATACGTCGGGTCTAGAGATGACATACAGAAGACACAGCCATAGTCAGAATCCATCCAAGAAAAACACTATTTCAGGCTAATGTTCACTAGTAGGATTAGAAGATGTTGATGACCCACTTCTATGGGCTCTATTAATCATGAGCTGCTCTCACTGTGCCTCAGGGGGGGTGGGGGGTGTGTGTGTGCGTGTGTGTGCGTGTGTTGGGCACCTGGCTTGTCTGAGTATGTTCCATCACTTGATACAGGCCCCCGACCTGGTTGTCGCAGTGATGTGACACAGGTGTTCTGAGCCAAAGCAACTTCCCTGGTGTCGGCGCTGTGGTGTCAAATCAAATCAAATGTTATTTGTCACATACACATGGTTAGCAGATGTTAATGCGAGTGTAGTGAAATGCCTCTAGTTCCGACCATGCAGTAATATCTAACAAGTAATCTAACAATTTTACAACAACTACCTTAAACACACAAGTGTAAAGGAATGAATAAGAATATGTACGTAAAAATATATATGGATGAGCAATGGCCGAACGGCATAGGCAAGATGCAGTAGATGGTATAGAGTACAGTATATACATATGAGATGAGTAGTGTAGGATATGTAAATATTATATAAAGTGGCATAGTTTAAAGTGACTAGTGATACATTTATTACATCCCATTTTTAATTATTAAAAAGTGGCTAGAGATTGAGTCAGTATGTTGGCAGCAGTCACTCAGTGTTAGTGATGGCTGTTTAACAGTCTGATGGCCTTGAGATAGAAGCTGTTTTTCAGTCTCTCGGTCCCTGCTTTGATGCACCTGTACTGACCTCGCCTTCTGGATGATAGCGAGGTGAACAGGCAGTGGCTCGGGTGGTTGTTGTCCTTGATTATCTTTATGGCCTTGCTGTGACATCGGGTGGTGTAGGTGTCCTGGAGGGTAGGTAGTTTTCCCCCGGTGATGCATTGTGCAGACCTCACTACCCTCTGGAGAGCCTTACGGTTGTGGGCGGAGCAGTTGCCGTACCAGGCGGTGAAAGTTTGTGAGTGTTTTTGGTGACAAGCCAAATTTCTTCAGCCTCCTGAGGTTGAAGAGGCACTGTTGCACCTTCTTCACCACGCTGTCTGTGTGGGTGGACCATTCCACCTTCTCCACTACTGTCCTGTCGATGTGGATAGGGGGTGCTCCCTCTGCTGTTTCCTGAAGTCCACGATCATCTCCTTTGTTTTGTTGACGTTGAGTGTGAGGTTATTTTCCTGACACCACACTCCGAGGGCCCTCACCTCCTCCCTGTAGGCCGTCTCGTCGTTGTTGGTAATCAAGCCTACCACTGTAGTGTTGTCTGCAAACTTGATGATTGAGTTGGAGGCGTGCATGGCCACGCAGTCATGGGTGAACAGGGAGTACAGGAGAGGGCTGAGAACACACCCTTGTGGCGCCACATGGTTGAGGATCAGGGTGGAGATGTTGATTCCTACTCTCACCACCTGGGGGGCGGCCCGTCAGGAAGTCCAGGACCCAGTTGCACAGGGCAGGGTCGAGACCCAGGGTCTCGAGCTTAATGACGAGTTTGGAGGGTACTATGGTGTTAAATGCTGAGCTGTAGTCGATGAACAGCATTGTTACATAGGTATTCCTCTTGTCCAGATGGGTTAGGGCAGTACGCAGTGTGATTGCGATTGCGTCATCTGTGGACCTATTAGGGAGGTAAGCAAATTGGAGTGGATCTAGGGTGTCAGGTAGGGTGGAGGTGATATGATCCTTAACTAGTCTCTCAAAGCACTTCATGATGACGGAGGTAAGTGCTACGGGGTGATAGTCATTTAGCTCAGTTACCTTAGCTTTCATGGGAACTGGAACAATGGTGGCCCAACTGGGATAAGGATTGATTGAATATGTCCGTAAACAGCTGGTCTGCGCATGCCCTGAGGACGCGGCTAGGGATGCCGTCTGGGCAGCCTAGCGAGGGTTAACACGTTTAAATGTTTTACTCACGTTGGCTGTGGTGAAGGAGAGCCCACAGGTTTTGGTAGCGGCATGTGTCGTTGACACTGTATTGTCCTCAAAGCGAGCAAAGAAGTTGTTTAGTTTGTCTGGGAGCAGGACATCGTGGTCTGCGACGGGGCTGGTTTTCTTTTTGTAGTCCATGATTGACTGTAGATGCTGCCACATGCCTCTTATGTCTGAGCCGTTGAATTGCGACTCTACTTTGTCTCTATACTGACGCTTAGCTTGTTTGATTGCCTTGCGGAGGGAATAGCTAGACCGTTTGTATTCAGTCATGTTTCCGGTCGCCTTGCCCTGGTTAAAAGCAATGGTTCGCGCTTTCAGTTTTGCATGAATGCTTCCATCAATCCACGGTGTCTGGTTGGGGAAGGTTTTAATAGTTGCTGTGGGTACAACGTCACCAATGCACTTGCTAATAAACTCGCTCACCGATTCAACGTATTCATCAATGTTATTGTCCGATGCTATGCAGAACATATCCCAGTCCACCTGATCGAAGTAATTGTAACGGCAGATTTCCTCTTCGTCTGAAGAGGAGTAAGGATCGGACCAAGATGCAGCGTGGTAAGTGTAAGTGTTCATGACGATTTATTAAAAATGAACTGAACACTGAAATACAAAACAATAAACGATGTGATGAAAACGAAAAGCGAAACAGTACCGTGTGGCGACAAACACTCACACGGAAACAAACACCCACAAACCAAAAGTGAAACCCAGGCTACCTAAGTATGATTCTCAATCAGAGACAACTAACGACACCTGCCTCTGATTGAGAACCATACTAGGCCGAAAACAGAAACCAAACATAGAAAAACAAACATAGACTGCCCACCCCAACTCACGCCCTGACCATACTAAATAAAGACAAAACAAAGGAAATAAAGGTCAGAACATGACAGCAATCTTGAAGCATGGAATCAGATTGCTCGGACCAGAGTTGAACAGACTTGAGCACGGGCGTTTCCTGTTTTAGTTTCTGTCTGTAGGCTGGGAGCAACAAAATGGAGTCGTGGTCAGATTTCCCAAAATGAGGGCAGGGCAGGGCTTTGTATGCGTCGCGGAAGTTAGAATAACAATGGTCCAGGGTTTTGCCAGCCGGGGTCGCGCATTCAATATGCTGATAAAATTTAGGGAGCCTTGTTTTCAGATTAGCCTTGTTAAACTCCCCAGCTACAATAAATGCAGCCTCAGGATATGTGGTTTCCAGTTTACATAGAGTCCAGTGAAGTTCTTTCAGGGCCATCGATGTGTCTGCTTGAGGTGGGGATATATACAGCTGTGATTATAATCAAAGAGAATTCTCTTGGTAGATAATGCGGTCGATATTTTATTGTAAGGAATTCTAGGTCAGGTGAGCAAAAGGACTTGAGTTCCTGTATGTTGTTATGATCACACCACGTCTCGTTAATCATAAGGCATGCTCGGATTTCGTCTACCTTGTTGTCAAGAGACTGGACGTTGGCGAGTAGTAAACCGGGGAGCCGTGCGCAATGTGCCAGTCTATGGAGCCTGACCAGAAGACCGCTTCTTCTGTCCCTTCTGTGGCGCCGTTGTTTTGGGTCGCCGGCTGGGATCCGATCCATTGTCCTGGGTGGTGGACCAAACAGAGGATCCGCTTCGGGAAAGTCGTATTCCTGGTCGTAATGTTGGGGAGTTGACGTTGCTCTTATATCCAATAGTTCCTCCCGACTGTACGTAATAAAACTTTAGATTTCCTGGGGTAACAATGGAAGAAATAATACATTAAAAAAACAAAATACTGCATAGTTTCCTGAGAACGCGAAGCAAGGCGGCCATCTCTGTCTGCCCTGGATGTCACCAGAAACATGACTATGACAAAGCATGCTCCACATCCTGGTCCTGGGAACCTACTGGGCGTGGAGGCTTTTGTTCCAGCCCAGCACTAACACAACTCAAAGTGTTACTACGGGGCTCAAACAAAAGCATGCCACACCGACAGGGACAGTTTCTACACAACTCTACTTAACGGCTCTACATTAACACACAGCTCAGAAGAGTTAATACTGGCATTCACAACTCGCCACATCTCCACCACAGTGACTGATGAGACTATGTTGAGGCAGTTTGGCACAAAATGGCTGCCACGATTCACGAATAGTCAAGCCCTCAATGAGAGTGCTGTAAGTCTAACCGAGGAAGACTTGAGTGTGCTGTGTGCCAACTTTCTTTACCCCCAGGGACAAACATGCAGATTTCCTGACTCTGCCAGTCGTACACACGCTAACACACACATGCTGTCACATGCTACTACCCAGGGAATTGTGCAGAGCAGGAAGCTCTGGGTTTAATGTCCGAGACAGGAAATGAGGCGCTGTATCGGCCAATCGCTTTAGATAATAGAGTGATTTATTAGAGTGAGGCTTCCACTGCCAGCACTAATTCATTCTCCATAGAATGGGTCACCAAGGAGTGTGTGTGTGTGTGTGTGTGTCTACTGTTTCTTAGAAAGAAGAAGGTTCCCTCCTAGTTTCTCTTTATTCCATCCATCATGAACCATGTTGACTTTGGCAGTGTGCATATGTGTGTATATGTGTGTCTGTGTGTGTGCGTGTGTGCGTGTGTGTGTGTGTGTGTGTATATGTGTGTCTGTGTGTGCGTGTGTATGTGTGTCTGTGTGAGAGGGTGTGTGTGTGTGTGAGCTCGGCAGAGCTGGGATCTCTACATCAGGGGCGACCAGACAGTATGCTCAGATGTCCAGAAGCAAAGCAGACATGTCTTTCTATTCCTCAGTCACTAATTAGGCCGATTAGTGCCTGCATGCGTGCGTCTACGCGCCAGCATGTGTGCGTGCCAGCGTGTGTGAACAGGGCCTCCTAAACGACCAGAGAGATTTGCTAGCTGCTAGTCTATGCCAGTGTTCAGGCTTTAACTAATGCGTCTCATCGGATGTACCGTGATTCCAGACTACTCCCTCTCCTCTGTCTTAGCGACAAGAAGAGGCTGCTCACCCCACTTTGTAGATGGAGAGCAATGGAGTGTGAGAGAAAACAACCTGTTCTGGTCCACACACACGTCTTCTGTCGTCGGTCTGTTAATCTTAAGGGGGGGGGGGCATGTACACGAGATGGAGCACACACACACACACCTCTCTCCCTCTCTCTCTCTCGCTCTTTCTCTCACGCACATACAGTACACACACACTTCTCTCTTCTCTCTCTTCCCTTCTCTCTCGTGCAAGCACACACACACACCTATAATAGCGTTTCAATGATAGTGACATCACCTCATCTACTGCTAAATCACTGCCCTCAATTTCCTCCTGGCCGACCCCCCTCTCTCTCTCTCTCTCTTCTCTTCCTCTCTCTCTCTCTCTCTCTCTCCCAGGACTCTGATTGCTTTCTGGGGCCAGAGGGCCAGCTCAGCATCCCCAGTCTCTTAATGCAGAGGAACCAAGTTGCCAGGAGCCAGGAGCCAGGCAATCAATCCGTCAATCAAACGTAATTTGTATCTAGCGCTTCTTACAAATGCATTTGTCACAAAGTGCTTAACAGCATGACCTGAAATCCCCAAAGAGTAAGGTAAGGAGACAGTGGACTATGGGTGATCAGGGGGTAACAAATAGCTTTTTGTCAGTCATGTCCCTCATCATTACAATCTTACTAAGATGTGGAGAAGCAGAACCTCTCAAACCTTAAAACTCAAAGGGAGAGAGATGTTTAATTAAATCAGCTGTTGTTTTGCTTTATGTTTGCGTGCATGTTGGCATGCATGCATGTGTGTGTGTGTGTGTGTGTGTGTGTGTGTGTGTGTGTGTGTGTGTGTGCGCGTGCGCGCGCCTGTGTACTGTTCTTGAGTGTGACAGACAATTGAGAACAGAGGGGTGTTCTGTTTACACAAAAGGCTAATTAAGCAGAGACAGTACAGTTTCAGCATCTCTGGAGAACCACTTCTCTCTTCTTCCCAGTGAGACAAAATGCACGTAACACACACACCAACACTCAACGTCCTCTCTCTCTCTCTTCCTTTTCTTTCAAATCTTTTTTTCTCTCTCTCTCCATGGCTCCAGTGTTTATCATGGGGGTGGCAGGTAGCCTGGTGGGTAGGAGCGTTGGGCCAGTAACCCGAAAGTTTGCTGGATCGAATCCCCGAGTTGACAAGGTAAAAAGCTGTTGTTCTGCCCCTGATGTCGATTAAGGCAGCCCTCCGCACCCCTCGAATATAGAAGGGTAGGGTTAAATGCGGGAGACACATTTCAGGTATCGCCCTTTCCTTCCCTTATCAGACAGGATGCTGGGTGAGTATCCAAGAGAAAGAGAAACCACCCAGAGTCACTGGGCTCATTGAACCAACATGCATTTTTTTTTCACTTACCTTTCCTCTCTCCCTCTATAATACAAATTATTGTTTTATATGATTGCATTTTATTGAATGAAAAATACTGCATTTGAAGAAATACATTTCTTTGACATTTCCAATATATTTTTATTTCAAGATGTTGCCAACGTTATCTTGGTTGCACAAAATGGTCTCTCTCCCTCTATCTACTCGCTGCCCCACCTTTCTTTCTCCCCTCCCTCCCTCCTTCCCCCTTTCTGTTTCTCTTTGCGTCTGCAAACATGGTAGTGTAGTGGGGTGGCTGACCACAGGGCAGGGGGAACATGGTGGAAGCTCAATAAATCCTACTTATATACAGCGACATGGGCACCGAGCCAAGCAGATTGTTTTATTGGCTATAATGGCTTCCTCTTGGCAAAATATGTGTCGGGTGTGAGAGAGGGCTGGCGTGGATGGAGGGGGTAGGGATGAAGGGAGGGGGAGGGAATGTTATATATGACAATGATGGGCAGCTATAACTCAGTCTCACAATACTGATGGATCTTCTAGTGTGTGTGTGTCCGTGTGGAGGGGGTGGTGTGTGTGTCCGTGTGGAGGGGATAGTGTGTGTGTCCGTGTGGAGGGGATGGTGTGGGTGTCCGTGTGGAGGGGTGGTGTGTGTGTCCGTGTGGAGGGGATGGTGTGTGTGTCCGTGTGGAGGGGATGGTGTGTGTGTCCGTGTGGAGGGGATGGTGTGTGTGTCCGTGTGGAGGGGATGGTGTGTCTGTCCGTGTGGAGGGGTGGTGTGTGTGTCCGTGTGGAGGGGGTGGTGTGTGTGTCCGTGTGGAGGGGATGGTGTGTGTGTCCGTGTGGAGGGGATGGTGTGTGTGTCCGTGTGGAGGGGATGGTGTGTGTGTGTCCGTGTGGAGGGGGTGGTGTGTGTGTCCGTGTGGAGGGGGTGATGTGTGTGTCCGTGTGGAGGGGGGTGTGTGTGTCCGTGTGGAGGGGGTGGTGTGTGTGTCCGTGTGGAGGGGGTGGTGTGTGTGTCCGTGTGGAGGGGGTGGTGTGTGTGTCTGTGAGTTGGGGATGGTGTGTGTGTCTGTGCACGTGTGTGTGTGCACGTATGAGTGTCTTCCTTACAAGCCCACTGATTGGACAGGTCATTGTAAATCAGAGTATCGAATAGGCTTCCTGAAACGGATGTGTCAACTCACACTGACCCGTGAGGTTCAACCAATAGCATTGCATGTCACACAAATCTAGTTGTGAGCATTTTGCCTCTTGCCAAGTCAGACTTGACCCACTATCCCCCCTAAATCTCTATACAGTATAATCTCTATACAATCTCATCTCTCTTCATAGTCTGGCCTTTTTAGTTGAGGCTATTGAGAGGAGGACGACTCATAATAATGGCTGGAATGACGCGAATCGAATGGCATCAAGCCATGTGTTTGATGTATTTGATACCATCCACTTATTCCGCTCCAGCCATTACCCCGAGCCGTCCTGCTCAATTAAGATGCCAGAAAATCTCCTGTGAGCCTTTCATATACAGAACCAGACAAAAGTGTGGACACACCTACTCAATCAAGGGATTTTCTTTATTTGTACTGTTGTCTACGTTGTAGAATAATAGTGAAGACATCAAAACTATGAAATAACACATTTGGAATCACGTAGTAACCAAAGAAAGTGTTAAACAAATCAAAATATATTTTAGCATTGAGATTCCTCAAAGTTTTTTATTTCACCTTTATTTAACCAGGGAGGATAGTTGAGAACAAGTTCTCATTTACAATTGCGACCTGGCCAAGATAAAGCAAAGCAGTTTGACACATACAACAACAGAGTTACACATGGAGTAAAACAAACATACAGTCAATAAAACAGTAGAAAAATAAGTATATATACAATGTGAGCAAATGAGGTGAGAAGGGAGGTAAAGGCATAAAAAGGCCATGGTGGCAAAGTAAATACAATTTAGCAAGTAAAACACTGCAATGGTAGATTTGCAGTGGAAGAATGTGCAAAGTAGAAATAGAAATAATGGGGTACAAAGGAGCTTAATAAATAAATACAGTAGGGGAAGAGGTAGCTGTTTGGGATAAATTATAGATGGGCTATGTACAGGTGCAGCAATGTGTGAGCTGCTCTGACAGCTGGTGCTTAAAGCTAGTGAGGGAGATAAGTGTTTCCAATTTCAGAGATTTCTGTAGTTCGTTTCAGTCATTGCAGCAGAGAACTGGAAGGAGAGGCAGCCAAAGGAAGAATTGGTTTTGGGGTGACCAGAGAGATATACCTGCTGGAGCGCGTGCTACAGGTGGGTGCTGCTACGGTGACCAGCGAGCTGAGATAAGGGGGGACTTTACCTAGCAGGGTCTTGTAGATGACCTGGAGCCAGTGGGTATGGCAACGAGTATGAAGCGAGGGCCAGCCAACGAGAGCGTACAGGTCGAAGTGGTGGGTAGTATATGGGGCTTTGGTTACAAAACGGATGGCACTGTGATAGACTGCATCCAGTTTATTGAGTAGGGTATTGGAGGCTATTTTGTAAATGACATCGCCGAAGTCGAGGATCGGTAGGATGGTCAGTTTTACAAGGGTATGTTTGGCAGCATGAGTGAAGGATGCTTTGTTGCGAAATAAGAAGCCAATTCTAGATTTAACTTTGGATTGGAGATGTTTGATGTAAGTCTGGAAGGAGAGTTTACAGTCTAACCAGACACCTAGGTATTTGTAGTTGACAACACATATTCTAAGTCAGAACCGTCCAGTGTACTGATGTTGGATGGGCGGGCAGGTGCAGGCAGCGATCGGTTGAAGAGCATGCATTTAGTTTTACTTGTATTTAAGAGCAATTGGAGGCCACGGACGGAGAGTTGTATGGCATTGAAGCATGTCTGGAGGGTTGTTAACACAGTTTCCAAAGAAGGGCCAGAAGTATCCAGAATGGTGTCGTCTGCGTAGAGGTGGATCAGAGACTCACGAGCAGCCAGAGCGACATCATTGATGTATGCAGAGAAGAGAGATGGTCCAAGAATTGAACACGCTGGCACCCCCATAGAGACTGCCAGAGGCCCGGACAACAGGCCCTCCGATTTGACACACTGAACTCTATCAGAGAAGTAGTTGGTGAACCAGGCGAGGCAATCATTTGAGAAACCAAGGCTATCGAGTCTGCCGATGAGGATGTGGTGATTGACAGAGTCGAAAGCCTTGGCCAGGTCAATGAATACGGCTGCACAGTACAGAATGAGACTGTTTCTTATTGATGGCGGTTAAGATATCGTTTCGGACCTTGAGCGTGACTGAAGTGCACCCATGACCAGTGCTGAAAGCAGATTGCATAGAGGAGAAGGTGAGGTGGGATTCGAAATGGTCGGTAATCTGTTTGTTGACTTGGCTTTCGAAGACCTTAGAAAGGCAGGGTAGGATAGATATAGGTCTGTAGCAGTTTCGGTCAAGAGTGTGTCCCCCTTTGAAGAGGGGGATGACCACAGCTGCTTTCCAATCTTTGAGAATCTCAGACGACACGAAAGAGAGGTCGAACAGGCTAGTAACAGGGGTTGCAACAATTTCGGCAGACAATTTAAAAAGAAAGGGTCCAGATTGTCCAGCCCGGCTGATTTGTAGTGGTCCAGATTTTGCAGCTCTTTCAGAACATCAGATGACTGGATTTGGGAGAAGGAGAAATGGGGAAGGCTTGGGAGAGATACTGTGGGGGGTGCAGTGCTGTTGACCGGGGTAGGGGTAGCCAGGTGGAAAGCATGGCCATCCATAGAAAAATGCTTATTGAAATTCTCAATTATTGTGGATTTATCGGTGGTGACAGTGTTTCCTAGCCTCAGTGCAGTGGGTAGCTGGGAGGAGGTGTTCTTATTCTCCATGGACTTCACAGTGTCCCAGAACTTTAATGAGTTTGTGTTGCAGGAAGAAAATTTCTGCTTGAAAAAGCTAGCCTTGGCTTTTCTAACTGCCTGTGTATATTGGTTTCTAGCTTCCCTGAAAGTTGCATGACAGGGGGGCTGTTCAATGCTAATGCAGGACGCCATAGGTTGTTTTTGTGTTGGTCAAGGGCAGTCAGGTCTGGAGAGAACCAAGGGCTGTATCTGTTCCTGGTTCTACATTTCTTGAATGGGGCAAGCTTATTTAAGATGGTGAGGAAGGCATTTTTTTAAATAACCAGGCATTGTCTACTGACAGGATGAGGTCAATATCCTTCCAGGATACCCTGGCCAGGTCGATTAGAAGGGCCTGCTCGCTGAAGTGTTTCAGGGAGCGTTTGACAGTGATGAGGCAAGGAAGCAGTGATCGCTGAGATCTTGGTTGAAAACAGCAGAGGAGTATTTAGAGGGCAAGTTGATTAGGATGATATCTATGAGGGTGCCTGTGTTTACAGCTTTGGGGAGGTACCTGTTAGGTTCATTGATCATTTGTGTGAGATTGAGGCCATCAAGCTTATATTGTAGGATGGCAGGGGTGTTAAGCATGTTTCAGTTTAGGTCGCCTAGCAGCACGAGCTCTGAAGATAGATGGGGGGAAATCAGTTCACATATGGTGTCCAGAGCACAGCTGGGGGCAGAGGGTGTTCTATAGCAGGCGGCAATGGTGAGAGACTTGTTTTTAGAGAGATGGATTTTTAAAAGTAGAAGTTTAAATTGTTTGGGTACAGACCTGGATTGTAGGACAGAACTCTGCAGGCTATCTCTGCAGTAGATTACAACACCGCCCCCTTTGACCGTTCTATCTTGTCTGAAGATGTTGTAGTTAGGGATGGAGATTTCAGAATTTTTTGGTGGTCTTCCTAAGCCAGGATTCAGACACGGCTAGAACATCCGGTTTGGCAGAGTGTGCTAAAGCAGTGAATAAAACAAACTTAGGGAGGAGGCTTCTAATGTTATCATGCATGAAACCAAGACTATTACGGTTACAGAAGTCATCAAAAGAGAGCGCCTGGGGAATAGGAGTGGAGCTAGACACTGCAGGGCCTTGATTCACCTCTACATCACCAGAGCTAGAGGAGGAATAGGGTACGGCTAAAAGCTATGAGAATTGGTCGTCTAGGATATCCGGAACAGAGGGTAAAAGGAGGTATCTGAGGGCGATAAAATAGCTTCAAGGTATAATGTACAGACAAAGATATGGTACGATGGGAATATAGTGGGGGTAAACCTAGGCATTGAGTGATGATGAGAGAGATATGGTCTCTAGAAACATAATTGAAACCAGGTGATGTCATCGCATGTGTGGGTGGTGGAACTGAAAGGTTGGATAAGGTATAATGAGCAGGGCTAGAGGCTCTGCAGTGACATAAGCCAATAAACATTAACCAGAACAGTAATGGATAAGGCATATTGACATTAAGGAGAGGCATGCTTAGCCAAGTGATCATAAGGGTCCAGTGAGTAGTAAAGTTGGTTGGGGTAACGGCGATTCAGACAGCTAGCCGGGCCATCGGTAGCAAGCTGGCATAGGATGGAGGTCTGTTTTTAGCCACCCCGTGCGTTTCCGTCGGTAGATTAGTGGGGTTCCGTGTGGTAGAGGGGATCAATCCAATTGGCAAAATAGATATAGTTATAGTGACCCAAGAAAATTGGCCTATAGGCCTATTCAAATAGCAGCCAATAAGACAGCTAACGATTAGCGGGCCGCAGATGGGCGTTCAGGTAACGTCACGACGGAGGGGCCAGTTGGATAACTCCCTCGGGCAGATAACGTCGGTAGTCCAGTCGTAATGTCCCGGTGGGGCTCCGCATCGGCAGTAGGGTCTGGATAGGTGATTGTAGCCCAGGAGTGGCTGATGATACTCTTCAGCTGGCTAGCTCCGGTATTAATTGATGTTTTCTCCGGGATCGACGTAAGCCAATAATCCCTTGGATAGCAGCTAGCTAGCTGCGAGATCCAGGTGTAAATGTCCAGAGCTTGCGGTAGAAATCCGGGGATATGGAGAGAAAAATAGGTCCAGTATGTTCTGGTCTGGTGGTTTTGTTGTACAAAACTGGCGATAGCTTTTCGAGCTGAAGGATAGCTGATGACCACCAACCGTGGTTAGCTGAATACTAACGTTAGCCAGTAAACTAGCTAGCTTCTGGCTAGCTTCTGGTTAGCTTCTGGCTAGCTTCTGATTAGTTCTGGCTAGCTTCTGTTTAGTTCTGGCTAGCTTCTGTTTAGTTCTGGCTAGCTTCTGGTTAGCTTCTGGCTAGCTTCTGGTTAGCTTCTGGCTAGCTTCTGATTTGAGGTAAATATATATATTTTTTTAATTGGTGTGACAGGTTGAAGGAGAGTGTTTTGAAGTTGAGTTTTTAGAAAAGTAAATCTATGCGAAGAAAGATGTGTGTATGTATATATATATATATATATATATACACATGGGACACGACAAGACAAGGACAAATGACGTCTGACTGCTATAAAGTAGCCACCATTTGCCATGATTACAGCTTTGCACACTCTTGGCATTATCTCAACCAGCTTCATGAGGTAGTCACCTGAAATGGACTTCAATTAACATGTGTGCCTTGTTAAAAGTTGTGGAATTTCTTTCCTTCTTAATGCATTTGAGCCAATCAGTTGTGTTGTGACAAGGTAAGGGTGGTATACAGAAGATAGCCCTATTTGGTAAAATACCAAGTCCATATTATGGCAAGGACAGCTCAAATAAGCAAAGAGAAACAACAGGCCATCCTTACTTTAAGACATGAAGGTCAACCCTGAAAATTTCAAGAACATTGAAAATGTCTTTAAGTGCAGTCGCATAAACCATCATGCGCTTTGATGAAACTGGCTCTCATGAGGACCGCCACAGGAAAGGAAGACCCAGAGTTACCCCTGCTGCAGAGGATAAGTTCATTAGAGCCTCAGAAATTGCAGCCCAAATAAATGCTTCACAGAGTTCAGGTAACAGACACATCTCAACATCAACTGTTCAGAGGAGACTTTGTGAATTAGGCCTTCATGGTCAAATTGCTGCAAAGAAACCACTACTAAAGGACACCAATAAGAAGAAGAGATTTGCTTGGGTCAAGAAACACGAGCAATGTACATTAGACCAGTGGAAATCTGTCTTTTGGTCGAATGAGTTCAAATTTGAGATCTTTGGTTTGATGAGTTCAAATTTGAGAGTTTCGGTTCTAACCGAAGTGTCTTTGTGAGACACAGAGTAGGTGAACAGATAATCTCTGCATGTGTGGGTCCCACTGGGAAGCATGAAGGAGGTGTGATAGTGTGGGGGTGCTTTGCTGGTGACACTGTCTGTGATTTATTTAGATGTCAAGGTACACTTAACCAGCATGGCTACCACAGCATTCTGCAGCGATACATAAATATCATTTGTTTTTCAACAGGACAACAACCCAACACACCTCCAGGCTGTGTAAGGGCTCGGCAAGAAGGAGAGTGGTGGAGTGCTGTGGTGGAGTGCTGCATCAGATGACCTGGCCTCCACAATCACCCGACCTCAACCCAATTGAGATGGTTTGGGATGAGTTGGACCGCAGAGTGAAGGAAAAGCAGCCAACAAGTGCTCAGAATATGTGGGAACTTCTTGTTGAAAAGCATTCCAGGTGAATCTGGTTGAGAGAATGCCAAGCGTGTGCAAAGCTGTCAAGGCAAAGGGTGACTACTTGGAAGAATCTCAAATATAAAATATATTTAGATTTGTTTTACACTTTTTTGGTGATTCCATGTGTGTTATATGTGTTACATTATTCCATATGTGTTATTTCATAGTTTTGACGTCTACACTATTACTCTACGTTGTAGAAAATATAAAAACATTAAGAAAAACCTGTTACGGGATTCTTCCGTTGAAGGAGCGGAGGACCAAAATGCAGCGTGGTTGAAGCTCATGGTTATTTTAATAAGAAAAACTAAACATGAACAAACTACAAAAAAACAAGAACCATGTAAACCCGAAACAGTCCTAACAGGTGCAAAACACAGAGACAGGAAACAATCACCCACCAAAATACCCCAAAGAATATGGCTGCCTAAATATGGTTCCCAATCAGAGACAACGATAAACACCTGCCTCTGATTGAAAACCACTCCAGGCAACCATAGACTTTCCTAGACAACTATACTGAACACAACCCCATAAATCTAATAAACCCCTAGACAAGACAAAACATAATAATTCACCCATGTCACACCCTGGCCTAACCAAAATAATAAAGAAAACACAGAATACTAAGGCCAGGGCGTGACAAAACCCTTGAATGAGTGGATGTGTCCAAACGTTTGACTGGTACTGTAACTAAAAGATTAAAACCAGAGATGGTTGAACTCTGTAGGGGACAATAGGGATAAAGTAGATCTTAGGCGTTGCCCCCAAATGGCAGCCCCTTCCCTTTAT
>NC_088424.1:15562637-15567637 GCF_034236695.1 Oncorhynchus nerka | reverse complement strand
ACCCTTTCATCCTCCATCCATCCCTTCATTCCGACCGACATACACACACACTCGCTCTGCACAGGTTTTCATCAGCAAACCAACCCAAGGTTCACCGCACAGAAATAGCAAACCTAGAACATACATCTCAATCGCATAGAATATCCTAAATGACTGGCCCGTGAATTCCCTGTTGTAGATCTACTGTACGTCGTCAATGTAATACAGAGAAAAGATCAACCAATTAAAAATGACGAACTACACCAGTTCGGCCATATGACAGGAAGCTTAAGAGTCGCAAACAACCGCTTTAATGAGAACAGGCATTGGACTGTGGAAACTGGAATGGAATTGACCCCTATGGGGCTCAACAGGGCTCAACAACACAAAGAACCAGTTGAAACCATTATCAATGAAGAAACTCAACTATTAGGACAGTCAAAGCATATATTTCTAGTAGTACTTCAAAGGCTGAAACGGGAAGCCCTTTTTCATGATAAACTTGGACAGGATAAAACTACAGGAAATGCTATAGGAAAGACACATGGATTCAGTTATTACTAAGCCCCACACTGTGTGCTTCCATATCCCTCCATCCATCCATAAGGTGCACCCGGGCTGGATGCTAGGTTCATTTATTAAGCAACGTGGGCCTCTGTCAGTGCTCATCACCTCACTAAGACACACACACGTACGTGTGCGCACGGATTAGCAGTCTTACACACGCACACATTGCCTCACACACACACACACACATACACACACACACACACACACACACACACACACACACACACACACACACACACACTTATTTAACCTCTCCAGGTTTCTTCTTAGGTTCCTGCCTTTCTAGGGAGTTATTCCTAGCCACTCTGCTTCTACATCTGCATTGCTTGCTGTTTGGGGTTCTAGTCTGGGTTTCTGTATAGCACTTTGTGACATCTGCTGATGTAAAAAGGGCTTTATAAATACATTTGATTGATTGATTGATTCATCAGCTGCTGCTTGTCAGTAAAGAGGTTTCCGGGAGAGGGAGAAAGAGAGAGAGCGAGAGAGAGAGAGAGAGAGAGAGAGAGAGAGAGAGCCTGTTAACATTTCTGCTGATGTTGTTGGTCATTACTACCAGGAGCGTGTGTTGGGGGGAGGTCAGGAAATCAACATTCCAAAGACCCCCCACACACACACACACTCACACAAATCAGCCCTTCCCTCATACTCACAGCAAAGAACTATGGATTTCAGACAGTGGGAGAGACCAGGGGGCATTGAATATGAAGTTTGATCAAACGCAGGTGTTCTGACCTAGTGGGGCTTTGATAACAGGGACAAGCTGAAGCTATTCCCAGAGGGCACACAGAACTACAGTATACCCTGTTGTTTCACCATGCGCCTTAATGCCCTGTCCACCATTTTGTGTCACATCAATCGGAGATAAAAGCACTTTTCAGACTCTGATAAAAATGCAGAATCAGAGTTCATGCCACGATCTTTTTTTTAGATTTATTTTGTAAACTATAATACGTATAACGCTTTATACCATCCTTTATAATGCGTTTGACACTGACTATAAACAGCCATAATAACTCATAAGCGGTTATAAAACTCAGTATGATGTTCATCGATAATGAACTATAATGACGCATAGCGCATAATGTATTATAGTCATACTGGTTTGAAAACACAGACATATGAATGTGTTTAATAACGGTCTTGTCTGTGTTTTCGAACCCGTGTGGCTATAACACATCATTTACAAACCATGATAACGGCTTATAAGTTATTATGGACGCTTCTGTAATAACGCAAGTGCTATGTACTTTATATGAAGTGTCACCGTTGTTTTCTCCAATGGCATGAAGATAATACTTTCAATAGCCCAATACACCAAGCGTCTCAGAGTAGGAGGGCTGATCCAGAATCAGTTTTTGTCTTGTGGATCATAACAAGGTTACATAGACAAGAGGGAAAAGTTGGATGAATACAGACCAAAAAAGGCTGCATATACTTTCATGGTTTGCCATAAGGTTTATATTATGTGCTGTGGCCCTGTTCTCTGACTGCATGTTTTTGGTGGTAAGCAACTAATCATAAAATGGAGTATTAGAATACATGAAGATATCCTTAAAGGCATGCGGCTACATTGTTTATGAATACCTGAATCCCTAGTGAAACTGCTCTACCTCTGATCCGACATGAAAACATGCCATTTCCTACACCGACACAAACACTCCGCTCGCTGGGGCCTGGTGTCACCCCCTGTGGCGAAGCAGGTGTCTCGCTGTGCTCCCCTCGTCTCACACACACACCACACACCACACACATCACACAACACACACACCGCACACGCCACACAAGCACCACACACACACCACACACCTTCAAAGACAGCGCTGTGATGCAGGGCTGACAGGTCTCCGGCGAAGCGCTAATTGCCCAACCCTGGCACTGGAGAACAGCATGGAGCCGAGGTGGCTTCCTGTATGGTGCTGGCCTGAGATAATCTAGAATGGAGCCATAGTGGGATCCACACAGAGTAAGATTGGAGACATCTCCCAGGTCCAGGAGGAATGAGATAAGGCTGCACACATTCTGATCTAAAGGTCAATTTGGCTGAAATTCTACATGCTGGCTGGGAATGAAAAAGTTGCCCTGAGCAGTGATCGAAGGTAAAATTGGTTGGCTTCACAAAGCCGAGAGGCCAGTGCAGGGGGTGTACATAGGATCCTGCTGTGCTGTGGTACTACGCAGCTTATGGTCCATGGGGACAGCCTAGGAACCTACACATGCCCCCAGTAACAGCTAATTTACATTTACATTACATTTAAGTCATTTAGCAGACGCTCTTATCCAGAGCGACTTACAAATTGGTGCGTTCACCTTAAGACATCCAGTGGAACAGCCACTTTACAATAGTGCATCTAAATCTTTTAAGGGGGGTGAGAAGGATTACTTTATCCTATCCTAGGTATTCCTGAAAGAGGTGGGGTTTCAGGTGTCTCCGGAAGGTGGTGATTGACTCCGCTGTCCTGGCGTCGTGAGGGAGTTTGTTCCACCATTGGGGGGCCAGAGCAGCGAACAGTTTTGACTGGGCTGCGCGGGAACTGTACTTCCTCAGTGGTAGGGAGGCGAGCAGGCCAGAGGTGGATGAACACAGTGCCCTTGTTTGGGTGTAGGGCCTGATCAGAGCCTGGAGGTACTGAGGTGCCGTTCCCCTCACAGCTCCGTAGGCA
This sequence comes from Oncorhynchus nerka, assembly GCF_034236695.1. NCBI lineage: Eukaryota > Metazoa > Chordata > Actinopteri > Salmoniformes > Salmonidae > Oncorhynchus > Oncorhynchus nerka. The sequence continues at coordinate 15,564,425 of NC_088424.1, read as the reverse complement.
AGCACCATGGTCTTGTAGCGGATGCGAGCTTCAACTGGAAGCCAGTGGAGAGAGCGGAGGAGCGGGGTGACATGAGAGAACTTGGGAAGGTTGAACACCAGACGGGCTGCGGCGTTCTGGATGAGTTGTAGGGGTTTAATGGCACAGGCAGGGAGCCCAGCCAACAGCGAGTTGCAGTAATCCAGACGGTAATGCTAAGCTAATGCCAGGGTGATGAGAGCGGAATCGGTAACAGGTCACCTAACACCTCCCTATGCCCCGGGGGAGGGGGACACATTTCACTGTAACATATGACACCTCCCTATGCTGTGGAGAGGGGGACACATTTCACTGTAACATATGACACATCCCTATGCCGTGGAGAGGGGGACAGATTTCACTGTAACATATGACACCTCCCTACACACCGAAGGGGGGACACATTTCACTGAGACACCTCTAACCCTTTGGCGCGTACGACCACGTATTTGTGACTGGAACAGTAGCAACGGAACGTATGACGCAACGAACGCGTCTAGACAGCATTGTTGTCTGGACAGCATCGAAATATTTTGTTTGTACTGATGGAAAATAAAAGGTCTTAAACGTTATTCTTCAATTTGACCTTTCATTGTGAAAGATAAATGTGAATTTCACCATCCAAGCATCACACGGAACACGGCGAAACTCATAACTGTCCTGTTGCGTAACAATCACATGTTGAAGCAGTTGGAGCATTCTGACATGACACGCATGAAAAAACTCATGTAAGGGGCAACGGTTAGAGATATCTGGAACTTATCATCATCTGACTGACAAGCTAGCGAGACACAACAACCAGCTGGGCAGGGTTCCAACGAAAGCCCATACACACACACACCCTGGCTGTCCACACACACACACACACACACCCTGGCTGTCCACACACACACACACACACACACACACACACACACACACACACACACACACACACACACACACACACACCACCCAAATCACACACACACACACACACACACACACAAACACTCTGTCGCCCAGGCTGTTGAACAAACACAAACACACCCTCAATGTCTCCTAATCAGATTGTGCACACACACACACACACAGGACTTCCAACTAAAGTCCTAAACCAACAGCGAAGATTAGGAGATAATTAAGGGCATCGTTCTGCAGAGAAAAACTTTTTTGCTTCCCTAAATCTGCTCCCTAACCCCTGAATATACCCCAATTATGCCAGAATATTCCCTTTATCCGGGCTCTATCCTGGGCTATTTCCTCCCTAGTTGACCCTGTCATCAGATCTTTTGTGTTATTTGGGAGCAAGAGGTAATGGGGGCTTTGAGAGGGTATTAGAGGTAGTTTCATGGGAGAACGGAGAGGATACGAATATCAGGTTTCAGTGTGGATCTGTCTGAAAGCAAACAGGCGCTTCCTCCACTGACCTTCACTAGACAAGTCAACCACACACACATGCACATATGTGCACATACGGGCGTGCATCTGCACACAGACACACAGACACACACACTCACTCCAAGACAAATCAACAGCATTCCTGCTCCAAACAATTTCCTCTCTCATTTGCAAACAGACGGGTTCCCATTACACAAGCATGCCTCTTATCTTGCAAAAAGGAGCAGAACGACCAACTGAAAATAACAACACAGGCTTCTTAAAGCGAACGGCATGCAGCAGCCGGCAGGCTCCTTAAATTGGATAGCTGACCCATCCTGTGATTATACCCAATTATGTGTCAATTAGAAATGTGCTGATGTCATCGGGATGGAAAAAGGCAATCCAAAG
>NC_088424.1:15537637-15560137 GCF_034236695.1 Oncorhynchus nerka | reverse complement strand
TGTCTGTAAACAATTGTTGGAAAAAGGACTTGTGTCATGCACAAAGTAGATGTCCTAACCAACTTGCCAAAACTATAGTTTGTTCATTAACGAGAAATTTGTGAAGTGGTTGAAAACCGAGTTTTAACGACTCCAACCTAAATGTATGTAAACTTCCAACTTCAACTGTATATTCTCAATTCAAGGGGCTTTATTGGCATGGGAAACATGAGTTAACATTGCCAAAGCAAGTTAGGTAGATAATATACAAAATTGAAATAAACAATAAAAATGAACAGTAAACATTACACATACAGAAGTTTCAAAACAATAAAGTCAACAATAAAATTACAAATGTCATATTATATATATATATACAGTGTTGTAACAATGTACAAATGGTTAAAGTACACTAGGGAAAATAAATAAGCATAAATATGGGTTGTATTTACAATGGTGTTTGTTTTTCACTGGTGGCCCTTTTCTTGTGGCAACAGGTCACAAATCTTGCTGCTGTGACGGCACACTGTCGAATTTCACCCAGCAGATATGGGACTATATCCAAATTGGGTTTGTTTTTCGAATTCTTTGTTGATCTGTGTAATCTCAGGGATATATGTGTCTTTAATATGGTCATACATTGGGCAGGAGGTTAGGAAGTGCAGCTCAGTTTCCACCTCATTTTGTGGGCAGTGTGCACATAGCCTGTCTTCTTTTGAGAGCCATGTCTGTCTACGGCGGCCTTTCTCAATAGCATGGCTATGCTCACTGAGTCTGTACATAGTCAAAGCTTTCCTTAACAGTGGTCAGGTATTCTGCCACTGTGTACTCTCTGTTTAGGGCCAAATAGCATTCTAGTTTGCTCTGTTTTTTTGTTAATTCTTTCCAATGTGTCAAGTAATTATCTTTTTGTTTTCTCATGATTTGGTTGGGTCTAAGTGTACTGCTGTCCTGGGGCTCTGTGGGGTGTGTTTGTGTTCGTGAACAGAGCCCCAGGACCAGCTTGCTTATGGGACTCCTCTCCAGGTTCATCTCTTTGTAGGTGATGGCTTTGTTATGGAAGGTTTGGGAATCGCTTCCTTTTCGGTGGTTGTAGAATTTAACGGCTCTTTTCTGGATTTTGATAATTGGTGGGTATCGGCCTAATTCTGCTCTGCAAGCATTATTTGGTGTTCTACGTTGTACACGGGGGATATTTTTGCAGAATTCTGCATGCAGAGTCTTAATTTGGTGTTTGTCCCATTTTGTGAAATCTTGGTTGGTGAGCGGACACCAGATCTCACAACCATAAATGGCAATGGTCTCTATGACTGATTCAAGTCTTTTTAGCCAGATCATAATTAGTATATTGAATTTCTTTTTCCTTTTGATTGCATAGAATGCCCTTCTTGCCTGGTCTCTCAGATCTTTCACAGCTTTGTGGAAGTTACCTGTGGCGCGGACGTTTAGGCCAAGGTATGTATCGTTTTTTGTGTGCTCTAGGGCAATGGTGTATTTGTATTTGTGGTCCTGGCGACTGGACGTTTTTTGGAACACCATTATTTTGGTCTTACTGAGATTTACTGTCAGGGCCCAGGTCTGGCAGAATCTGTGCAGAATATCTACTGCTGTAGGCCCTCTTTGGTTGGTGACAGAAGCACCAGATCATCAGCAAACAGCAGACATTTGACTTCAGATTCTAGTACGGTGACTTTTCTAGTGCCCGTGCCAATTCGTTGATATATATGTTGAAGAGGGTGGGGCTTAAGCTGCATCCCTGTCTCACCCCACGGCCCTGTGGGAAGAAATGTGTGTGTTTTGCCAATTTTAACCGCACACTTGTTTTTTGTGTACATGGATTTTCTAATGTCGTATGTTTTACCCCCAACACCACTTTCCATCAATTTGTATAGCAGACCCTCATGCCAAATTGAGTCGAAGGCTTTTTTGAAATCAACAAAGCATGAGAAGACTTTGCCTTTGTTTTGGTTTGTTTGCTTATCAGTTAGGGTGTGCAGGGTGAATACATGGTCTGTTGTACGGTAATTTGGTAAAAAGCCATTGTTTTCATTGAGGAAATGTACGAGTCTGCTGTTAATGATAATGCAGAGGATTTTTCCAAGGTTGCTGTTGACGCATATCCAACGGTAGTTACTGGGGTCAAATTTGTCTCCAACTTTGTGGATTAGGGTGATCAGTCCTTGGTTCCAAATATTGGGGAAGATGCCAGAGCTAAGGATGATGTTGAAGAGTTTTAGTATAGCCAATTGGAATTTGTTGTCTGTATATTTGATCATTTCATTAAGGATACCATCAACACCACATGCCTTTCTGGGTTGGAGGGTTTTTATTTTGTCCTGTAGCTCATTCGAGGTAATTGGAGAATCCAGTGGGTTTTAGTAGTCTTTAATAGTTGATTCTAAGATTTGTATTTGATCCTGTATATGTTTTTGCTCTTTATTCTTTGTTATAGAGCCAAAAAGATTGGAGAAGTGGTTTACCCATACATCTCCATGTTGGATAGATAAATCTTTGTGTTGTTGTTTCTTGAGTGTTTTCCAATTTTCCCAGAAGTGGTTAGAGTCTATGGATTCTTCAATTACATTGGGCTGATTTCTGGCGTGCTGTTCCTTCTTTTTCCGTAGTGTATTTCTGTATTGTTTTAGTGATTCACCATAGTGAAGGCGTAGACTCAGGTTTTCCAGGTCTCTATGTTTTTGGTTGGACAGGTTTCTCAATTTCTTTCTTAGATTTTTGCATTCTTCATCAAACCATTTGTCATTGTTGTTCATTTTCTTCGGTTTTCTATTTGAGATTTTTAGATTTGACAGAGAAGCAGAGAGGTCAAATATACTGTTAAGATTTTCACTATTACAGTGGAACGTTTTACCCAGGAAATTGTCTAAAGGGGATTGAATTTGTTGTTGCCTAATTGTTTTTTGGTAGGTTTACAAACTGCATTCCTTCCATCTATAGCATTTCTTAATGTTACTCAGTTCTTTTGGCTTTGATGCCTCATGATTGAGTATTGCTCTGTTCAAGTAGACTGATTTTGCTGTGGTCTGATAGGGGTGTCAGTGGGCTGACTGTGAACGCTCTGAGACTCTGGGTTGAGGTCAGTGATAAATTAATCTACAGTACTACTGCCAAGAGATGAGCTATAAGTGTACCTACCATAGGTGTCCCCTCGAAGCCTACCATTGACTATGAACATACCCAGCGTGCGATCTCTCTCTCTCTCTCTCTCTCTCTCTCTCTCTCTCTCTCTCTCTCTCTCTGTGTCCGACTCTGACTCTCTCACTGACTCCCTCTCTCTCATCTATTTGTTCTCTCTCCTCTGTTCGTTCTCTGAATATTAGACATTGATTATGAATCAGACAGATGTATGACTGTGATCATATCATGGATCACAGCTGGGAGCGAAGTGACGGATGTCGTCAACATTGTGGTTTGTTTAGATGCCGTTATGTTTTTGTGTATGTGTGTGTGTCCGTGATGGATGGCGTTGTTTTTACCAGATTGAAGGTATATTTGTAATCTACCATGTGTCTGTCTGTGTATATGAGAAACTCTAACTGAGCTCTAAAACTAGAATCCAACACGATTGTCAATCAAACACAGTACAAAAGTGGTTCAAATGGCTGGAATTTCTTAATGTATAATGTTGCTGAATGTCACACACCATGGGTACCACAGCCGTCAGGTGGGATATGGCTTTGGCTGGAGTTTTCCCTAGTCAGGTGTCATGACGTTGGCCTGGGGGGTAGGTTTAAATAAATACCTCTTCCCCCCTTTTTCCTCTCTCTACCCTACTGAGGTTACATTTGCAAAACCCTTGGTTAACATAGAGATTCTGGGAACAGAAGCTGGGGGGAAATTAAACTATATTCTGGTAATCCGAACAATTGAACCTATGTGGTGGTACTTAATGAATATGATGTCAGTTTGCTTGTCATCTGAGACATTCTCATCAATGACAAGATGACATAAAAATAAATTTAGCCTCAAATAAATAACGAAACATGTTCAATTTGGTTTAAATAATGCAAAAAAAAAGTGTTGGAGAAGAAAGTAAAAGTGGAATATGTGCCATGTAAAAAAGCTAACGTTTAAGTTCCTTGCTCAGAACATGAGAACATATGAAAGTTGGTGGTTCCTTTTAACATCTTCAATATTCCCAGGTAAGAACTTTTAGGTTGTAGTTATTATATGAATTATAGGACTATTTCTCTCTATACCATTTGAATATCATATACCTTTGACTATTGGATGTTCTTATAGGCACTTTAGTATTCCCAGTGTAACAGTGTAGCTTCCGTCCTTCTCCTCGCCCCTACCTGGGCTCGAACCACGAACATCGACAACAGCCACCCTCGAAGGATCGTTACCGATCGCTCCACAAAAGCCGCGGCCCTTGCAGATTAAGGGGGACAACTACTCTAAGTCTCAGAGCGAGTGACGTTTGAAACACTATTAGCGCGCACCCTGCTAACTAGCTAGCCATTTCACATCGGTTACACCAGCCTAATCTCGGGAGTTAATAGGCTTGAAGTCATAAACAGCTCAATGCTTGAAGCACAGCAAAGAGCTGCTGGCATATGCACGAAAGTGCTGTTTGAATGAATGCTTACGAGCCTGCTGCTGCCTACCATCGCTCAGTCAGTCTGCTCTATCAAATATCAAATCATAGACTTAATTATAACATAATAACACACAGAAATACGAGCCTTTGGTCATTAATATGGTCGAATCCGGAAACTATCATTTCGAAAATAAAACGTTTATTCTTTCAGTGAAATACGGAACCGTTCTGTATTTTATCTAACTGATCTAATCTAAGTCTAAATATTACTGTTACATTGTACAACCTTCAATGTTATGTCATAATTATGTACAATTCTGGCAAATTAATTACGGTCTTTGTTAGGAATAAATGGTCTTCACACAGTTCGCAACGAGCCAGGCGGCCCAAACTGCTGCATATAGTCTGACTGCTTGCACGGAACGCAAGAGAATTGACACAATTTCCCTAGTTAAAAGAAATTCATGTTAGCAGGCAATATTAACTAAATATGCAGGTTTAAAAATATATACTTGTGTATTGATTTTAAAGATTGGCATTGATGTTTATGGTTAGGTACACATTGGTGCAAGGACAGTGCCTTTTTCACGAATGCGCTTGTTAAATCATTACCCGTTTGGCAAAGTAGGCTGTGACTCGATGAGAAATTAACAGGCACCGCATCAATTATATGCAACACAGGACACGCTAGATAAACTAGTAATATCATCAAGCATGTGTAGTTAACTAGTGATTATATTAAGATTGATTGTTTTTTATAAGATAAGTTTAATGCTAGCTAGCAACTTACCTTGGCTTCTTGCTGCCCTCGCGTAACAGGTAGTCGGCCTGCCACGCAGGCTCCTCGTGGAGTACAATGTAAGGTAGACGGTTAGAGCGTTGGACTAGTAACCAGAAGGTTGCAAAAACGAATCCCCGAGCTGACAAGGTAAAAATCTGTTGTTCTGCACCTGAACAAGGCAGTTAACCCACCATTCCTAGGCCGTCATTGAAAATAAGAACGTGTTCTTAACTGACTTGCCTAGTTAAATAAAGATGTAAAAAAAATTTGGGGCCACAATCGGTATCCAAAAATACCGATTACTGATTGTTATGAAAACTTGAAATCGGCCCTAATTAATTGGCCATTCCGATTAATCGGTCGACCTCTAACACACACACACACACACACACACACACACACACACACACACACACACACACACACACACACACACACACACACACACGTTCAGCCACGCTCTAGTAACACAGTGGGAAACAGCCTTAGCACACACAATTTGAGCCACTGGGTACCCTAACTGTGTAAACAGAACCAGACTTAGCCAACACTCCTCTACCCACTCAGAACCAAGAACAGAGCAGACCCCTATAAACACAATTCTACAGTATAGCATGAGTTTAATCCATCCACGTCTCTCCACTCTATTAGAGGGGTATCATCTTCACAGGAATAGCAGACACCTCAGTCGCAGTAAGGGCAAATGTCTGCAGACCCGCTTTCTTGGCTCACCTGATATAGATGCTGCACTATAAAATTGTCTGCAATGACACACACTCCCACATACTCCACCTAGACATGCATGGCAGTGTAGGGAGATGAGGAGGATTCTAACCATGTGTGAAGCCTTGATCAAAGGGACTGATGTTTAATAGCTTCAGACAGGAGGGAGAAATACTTCACAGGCAGAAAGCACGGAGGTGAGATGTTTAAATATCATCAGACCGCATTAGTCTCACTGGCCCCATTAAAGTGTGTGTGTGTGTGTGTGCGTGCGAGCGTGTGTGCATGTGTGTGTGTGAGAGAGCGGGGGGGGGGCAAAGTAGAGGAGGGTGGGCTTTTGCGGTGGGGAAGGTGTGTGTGTGGGTGTGTTTTTGAGACTTATATGCTGACCGAACACAAAGGCACAATTCTAGACTAGGGTGATAAACTCAGCAAAAAAAAGAAACGTCCTCTCACTGTCAACTGCATTTATTTTCAGCAAACTTAACATGTTTAAAGATTTGTATGAACATAACAAGATTCAACAACTAAGACATAAACTGAACAAGTTCACAGACATGTGACTAACATAAATTGAATAATGTGTCCCTGAACAAAGGGGGGGTCAAAATCAAAAGTAACAGTCAGTATCTGGTGTGGCCACCAGCTGCATTAAGTACTGTAGTGCATGTCCTCCTCATGGACTGCACCAGATTTGCCAGTTCTTGCCTTGAGATGTTACCCCACTCTTCCACCAAGGCACCTGCAAGTTCCCAAACATTTCTGGGGGAAATAGCCCTAGCCCTCACCCTCCGATCCAACAGGTCCCAGACATGCTCAATGGGATTGAGATCCGGGCTCTTTGCTGGCTATGGCAGAACACTGACGTTCCTGTCTTGTAGGAAATCACACACAGAACGAGCAGTATGGCTGGTGGCATTGTCATGCCTGAGGGTCATGTCAGGATGAGCCTGCAGGAAGGGTACCACATGAGGGAGGACGATGTCTTCCCTGTAACGCACAGCGTTGAGATTGCCTGCAATGACAACAAGCTCAGTCCGATGTTGCTGTGACACACTGCCCCAGACCATGACGGGTCCTCCACCTCCAAATCGATCCTGCTCCAGAGTACAGGCCTCGGTGTAACACTCATTCCTTCGACCACCTGGTGAGACAAAACCGCGACTCGTCAGTGAAGAGCACTTTTTGCCAGTCCTGTCTGGTCCAGCGACGGTGGGTTTGTGCCCATAGGCGACGTTGTTGCCGGTGATGTCTGGTGAGGACCTGCCTTACAACAGGCCTACAAGCCTTCAGACCAGCCTCTCTCAACCTATTGCGGACAGTCTGAGTACTGATGGAGGGATTGTGCGTTCCTGGTGTAACTCGGGCAGTTGTTGTAGTTGCCATCCTGTACCTGTTCCGCAGGTGTGATGGTTGGATGTACCGATCCTGTGCAGGTGTTGTTACACGTGGTCTGCCACTGCGAGGACGATCAGTTGTTTGTCCTGTCTCCCTGTAGCGCTGTCTTATGAATCTCACATTACGGACATTGCAATTTATTGCCCTGGCCACATCTGCAGTCCTCATGCCTCCTTGCAGCATGCCTAAGGCACGTTCACGCAGATGAGCAGGGACCCTGGGCACCTTTCTTTTGGTGTTTTTCAGAGTCAGTAGAAAAGCCTCTTTAGTGTCCTATGTTTTCATAACTGTGATCTTAATTGCCTACCGTCTGTAAGCTGTTAGTGTCTTAATGACCGTTCCACAGGTGCATGTTCATTAATTGTTTATGGAACAAGCATGGGAAACAATGTTTAAACCCTTTACAATGAAGATTTGTGAAGTTATTTGGATATTTACTCATTATCTTTGAAAGACAGGGTCCTGAAAAAGGGCTGTTTCTTTTTTTGCTGAGTTTATATTGTTTATACTGTATACCAGGGTATTTTGAAATACCGATGGTATGATTTCTCAGGGGCTGTGAGGGTGTGTGCTACACCACTGCTTATAACTACAGTATAAGTTAAGTATAACTTTACCTAATCTAAAATAAATTATATCCAGCTCAGGGCTCCAGCATTGCATTTGGTTTGCTAACTTGCTAGCTGTCAAGATCAAGCTTCTTGATTACAGCAGAGACATCTTTAGCTAACATTCCACTCCTTGACACTCCTTGGCATTGCCAAAGAGATGCCATCTTCAAATATGAACATTCTATAATGAATGAGCTTGAGGAAAACAGAGGAGTTGATCCTGATTTGATAACGCTCACAGCTATCCTCCAATCACAACGATTATCCAAATATTGACACTCCATCACTTTTTTTCTCCACAGAACAAGTTGGTATCCGGTTGCTAAGCAGACGAAACCAGTCTGTCAAAAATTGCTCGCTCAAAACTAAATTCTAAAACTAAATACATACTGCAATTCCAACCACAAATTTGCTTTGATTTCAAGCCTCAAAATACAACAACTTGCCTAGCCTAAATGTTTGTTTTAGACTTTGTTATAATTCTAATTCTATTTTCGAGGCTCCACATGTTGTAACTGAAAATATGAATGCTATTTCCAACTACCAATGAGCAACTCCGCCATAAATCCAGCTGCATATCGAACGTTAAGATGGCCGAATAGCTAGTTTCTTTGGCAATGACACGGAGTGGCAAGGAGTGGAATGTTAGATAAAATTACTGGTACCAAAATAGGAGACATTCAATCCACTCCTGGATCAAGATCCCTGTTGCCTAAATTGTTTTGTGCATCAAAAGAGTGAATTCAAATAATAATACATTAAAATAGCGCCCCTTGTGTACACCTCTGGTAATACCGTATAACCCAGTATGGTACAGAAATGGTACAGCAGTATTAAAATCTGGATAGCGCCAAACCCAAACATTCCCATATTTCCAGAGGACACCCTCTTCCTGAGGTACATCTTGCCAACACCCCAATCCCCTCTCTTCTTCTCCTTTCACACACTCACTCCATCTTCTTCCCATCTCTTTGTGCCCGGCAGAACAGTGGAGAGCTGATCATAGCACACACACACACACACACACACACACACACACACACACACACACACACACACACACACACACACACACACTGGCATGTCTGATAGAGGGCTGACAGCTGTTTGAGCAGACATCGTTATCAGAGAACCAGGGGGCCGGCAGACACAAAGCCCTCAGTTTCTCTCTCTGTCTCTCTCTCCCTTCCTTTGTCTTTCCTTCCCTTTTTTTCTCCCTCTTCCTCTCACTCGCTCTCTACCTTCCGCATCTCCAACCCTCCATCCCCCCATTCTTCTACATGCCTCGTTCAGCTTGTCCCACTGCTACGATAAACATTTGACAGTGACTGGACAATACATGAAAAAGCATAATTATACAGTGATAATGACTGATGATATGTGACCTCTGTCAGGGGCGCAACTTTCACTGGGGACGGGGGACATGTCCCCTCCACACATTCTGAAATTGCATTTTTGACCCCCCCGTTTTATCATTGGAATATGATACAAAACGAGGCAAAGGTGTGTTTTAGGAACATGAGGACGCCTCCGGCCGGTCAGGTGGGCTGTTCAGAGTGTTTATCCGACCGGATATAAAAAATATATATATAGTTATGTCCCACCCACTTCTAAAACCAAAGTTGCGCCCCTGACCTCTATACTCCCAATCCTGAAGGGTTTCTTGTCATTCTGTGCTGTTAACAAGCAGCTCCCACTCATATTAACTTAAACTATATCCAGTTCTTGATTGTCTCAAACCCTAATCTCAAAGCTATGGTATAAGGAATCTCGGAAGTCACCTTTAACCTTTAGAAGAAGTTCCTTTACCCTCCACCGCCCAGTCCTTCTTCTTGTTGGAGCTCGGCAAATCAGGCGTCTCGGTCTCATCAAGGCAGTGTTCACTCATTTCTCATTAGTCTTTCTGGTTAGAGTCGATAATTCATTTCCTTTAGAAGTCTCTCTTCTCACCCAGACCTGACGCTACTGGATTGCACAGGGCACCGCCGTCCGCCTGAGGAAGGTGTTGGAGCGTTGCGCAAGGTTACACAGCATTGGGCACAACCTTCCCCCACTCCACACACACACCTTCATTCCCCTCCTCCTCCCCAGCCTATCCTCATATCTTTAATAAAAGATTACATTTACAGTGGGGAGGAGAAGGGAAGAGAAGGGCAGGGAAATGTGTCCAATGCTGATGAAATACGTCTCTACGTGCTGATCCCAGACCAGTCAGTAGGCAGTAAGTCATTAATAATGGGACAGGCCACAGCAGTAGACCATCAGCTCTCTGCCTACACTCATTACCCCACACACATCAAAGGAAGGACCGAGTGTGCGTCTCAAATGCACACACGCACGCAACACACACACATAGCTACACACTCCACCTTGACACTCATGGCAGTGTTGGGAGATGCGGAGGTGTCTAACAATGTGTGAAGCCTTGATCAAAGGGACTGAGGTTTTAATAGCTTCAGAGAGGAGGGAAAAAGACTTCCTACACAGAAAGCATGGGGATGACAGGCCTAAATATCATCAGACCGACCGCACTGGCCTCGTTAAAGTGTGTGTGTGTGTGTGTGTGTGTGAGGGTTGGGTAGGGTAGGGAGGGATATGTGTGTGTGCCATTTTGGACACAAACAGAGACTGCAGCTCCCAATGAGAAACAGACACTGCTGGAAGACAGAGATGTTATTTCATCGAGCCGTGTGCTCCCAGGACTAGGGTATAATCGCAGTGGCAATAATGGTCAGACTTGAATTTCAAGTAAAACAGTGTCTTCTAGGTCTCCAACACCATCGTTAGGTTTTCTGATGACACTGACTGACATCGATGCGACAGCCTATAGGGAGGAGGTCAAAGAACGGTCAGTGTGGTGCCAGGACAACATCCTCTCTCTCAATGTGAGCAAGACAAAGGAGCTGATCGTGGACTACAGGAATAGGAGGCCCCATTAACATTGACAGGGCTGAAGTGGAGAGGGTCGAGAGTTTCAAGTTCCTCGGTGTCCACATCACCAACAAACTAGAATGGTCCAAACAAAACAAGACAGTTGTGGAGGGTGCACGGCAACACAACACGCAGGAGACTGAAAGGATTTGGCATGCGTCCCCAGATCCTCAAAATGTTCTTCAGCTGCACCATCGAGATCATCCTGACCTGTTGCATCACCGCCTGGTATGGCAACTGCTCGGCATCTAACCGTAAGGTGCTACAGAGGGTAGTGCGTATGGCCCAGTACATCACTGCGGGCAAACTTCCTGACATCCAGGACCAATATACTAGGTGGTGTCAGAGGAAGGCCCAAAAATTGTCAAAGTTTCCAGTCACCCAAGTCATAGACTGTTGTCTCTGCTACCGCAAGTCTAGGTCCAAAAGGCTCCTTTAAAGCTTCTGTCCCCAAGCCATAACACTGCTAATCAGCTAATCAATTGGCCACCCCCTTGTTTTTACACTGCTGCTACTGTTTATTATTTATGCATAGTCACTTTACAAATTACCTTGACAAACCTGTACCCCCGCACATTGTACCCCCTGTACATAGCCTCGTTATTGTTATCTACATTTCTTGTATTACTTTTGATTAATTATATTTTTTACTTTAGTAAATCTTTTCTTCACTCTATTTCTTGAACTGTATTGTTGGTTAAGGGCTTGTAAGTAAGCATTTCACGGTAAGGTCTACACTTGTATTCGGCACATTTGACAAATACAATTTGAATTGATTTGATTTTGATTTGCTGAGGGAAATTGAATAGTGGAAGGCAACTTTAACTGGAGACAATTCTAATCTGTACCAGAGTGGTCTCGATTGCACACACACACATTTGGGAGAGGTGATGGGACACACAAAAGTTGTCCTCTACTTACTAAGTTAGGGAGTGGACACAATGTAGTGCACTAGTGAGAAGTGTGCACCAAATGGCAAATGCACTGATCAACTGTCTTAGTCGACATATCAGTGGAGTGCGAAACATATTTTTCTAGCTCAGACAAGTTGATGTAAGGAGATAATATCGTCACTCTAACTCATAAAAAAAGTTTTATCACAACAAGCTACTCTGCTCCATTCCCCATAACCCCCCCCCCCCAAAACTTCCCCAGGCCGCCCTCTCTCCTTCCCCTCAACATTCTCACTACCCCCCTTCCTTCCAGGACCCCCAGGACTAAGCCTTGGGGCTTTAGCCGTCAAATGAAATCCTTATGACCCTGCCTTCAACAACCATTTCATTAAGAGAATAATACATGCAGTCCTTTGTTCCACTCCTCCTTCCATTACTCCAATCACACTCAGGTTCTTTTCCTGTTCTTCCCCTGGCATTCCAGTTTCCGCTGCCTGTGTCAATACCCGAATGCATTCATATTTCACTTCTGGGTGGAGTAAGGCGGAGAAAGTTTTGAGGGAGAGGGAGAGAGAGAGCGAACGAGGGAGGGGTGGAGAGTAGGGGGTGCACAACTTTTAAAACTTCACAACTGCATCTTTTGAACCGAAAGAGAGAACAGTGGAGATGGAGGGATGGAGGGAAGGAGGAGGGGAGGAGGTACCCAACAAATTATTCAAAGGCGGGAGGTTGAGAGAGGAGAAAAAGTCTGCTTCTGCGGCTGGTTTGGCTGCTGCTTCAACTTTTAATTAAAAATCTAATTTTCTCCTCAGAAAAAAAGGGAAAAACAACCCTAACTATAGTAGAAAGAGAGGAGAAATTGCTGTCGTGGAAGCCAGCCCAAGACAACAACGTGGTCATTGTTGAGCTAGCGTTGCATACTAGGTGGGCTGTTTTGGGAAGCTGGCTGTATCTGGTTGTTCTGTAAGCGTAGAGGTTCCCAGGAGTAGGGCCGCTGTTGGAATAAGGAGAAACAGGACTCAATAATGAATGCTTTCTGTTTTTCCCACTCTCTCGTTCTCTCTTCTCTCCTCGGCTATAGCGAAGAGGCTCCAGCTGGTTGGATATGATACCGCAACGGGCAACAACAACTGGCTACTAGTCTGTTTTCACCTAAATATGTTCAACTATCAAAGCTAGTTTATCCATTTCCAACCACATTTAGAAGGATAGCTACTGACTGAAATGTAACTAGCTAGCAGCTGGCTCACACTGGTCAGACAGAGCCAACTATGTAGTTGACATTTGGCTAATCGTGGACGCCAAATGACGCTGCTAGCTAGCTAGACTTGTGAGCCAACGTGTTAGACATGATAACATCATGGGCAACAATAACTGGTGGCTAGTTCGTCTTCATACAAATGTGTTAAACTCATAGTTAGTTTATCCACTGACCACTGCATTTAGGAGGCTGGCTAACCAATCAACCAACATAACTCATGAATTTGAATGACTTTGCCTCTGGCTATCCTAAGAAAATACATTTTGCATACAGGTCACGAAATCTGCTGGTCCAGTGTTGAGACATGTGATTGGTTAGATATATCCAATGTTTGGGTGTATGATTGGTTAGAGAAGGAAGTATTTTTGATTTTTAAGACGTGTGATTGTTACGTGCGTTACGTGTGTGGTTAGATAAGGCAGTCTGTCCAGTTTGGGACCAGGGTTTAATAAATGGAATAAATGGTCTTCACACAGTTCGCAACGAGCCAGGCGGCCCAAACTGCTGCATATAGTCTGACTGCTTGCACGGAACGCAAGAGAATTGACACAATTTCCCTAGTTAAAAGAAATTCATGTTAGCAGGCAATATTAACTAAATATGCAGGTTTAAAAATATATACTTGTGTATTGATTTTAAAGATTGGCATTGATGTTTATGGTTAGGTACACATTGGTGCAAGGACAGTGCCTTTTTCACGAATGCGCTTGTTAAATCATTACCCGTTTGGCAAAGTAGGCTGTGACTCGATGAGAAATTAACAGGCACCGCATCAATTATATGCAACACAGGACACGCTAGATAAACTAGTAATATCATCAAGCATGTGTAGTTAACTAGTGATTATATTAAGATTGATTGTTTTTTATAAGATAAGTTTAATGCTAGCTAGCAACTTACCTTGGCTTCTTGCTGCCCTCGCGTAACAGGTAGTCGGCCTGCCACGCAGGCTCCTCGTGGAGTACAATGTAAGGTAGACGGTTAGGCGTTGGACTAGTAACCAGAAGGTTGCAAAACGAATCCCCGAGCTGACAAGGTAAAAATCTGTTGTTCTGCACCTGAACAAGGCAGTTAACCCACCATTCCTAGGCCGTCATTGAAAATAAGAACGTGTTCTTAACTGACTTGCCTAGTTAAATAAAGATGTAAAAAAAATTTGGGGCCACAATCGGTATCCAAAAATACCGATTACTGATTGTTATGAAAACTTGAAATCGGCCCTAATTAATTGGCCATTCCGATTAATCGGTCGACCTCTAACACACACACACACACACACACACACAAACACACACACACACACACACACACACACACACACACACACACACACACACGTTCAGCCACGCTCTAGTAACACAGTGGGAAACAGCCTTAGCACACACAATTTGAGCCACTGGGTACCCTAACTGTGTAAACAGAACCAGACTTAGCCAACACTCCTCTACCCACTCAGAACCAAGAACAGAGCAGACCCCCTATAAACACAATTCTACAGTATAGCATGAGTTTAATCCATCCACGTCTCTCCACTCTATTAGAGGGGTATCATCTTCACAGGAATAGCAGACACCTCAGTCGCAGTAAGGGCAAATG
Organism: Oncorhynchus nerka; assembly: GCF_034236695.1. Lineage (NCBI taxonomy): Eukaryota > Metazoa > Chordata > Actinopteri > Salmoniformes > Salmonidae > Oncorhynchus > Oncorhynchus nerka. Next base: position 15,545,403 of record NC_088424.1, on the reverse strand, counting down.
TCTGCAGACCCGCTTTCTTGGCTCACCTGATATAGATGCTGCACTATAAAATTGTCTGCAATGACACACACTCCCACATACTCCACCTAGACATGCATGGCAGTGTAGGGAGATGAGGAGGATTCTAACCATGTGTGAAGCCTTGATCAAAGGGACTGATGTTTAATAGCTTCAGACAGGAGGGAGAAATACTTCACAGGCAGAAAGCACGGAGGTGAGATGTTTAAATATCATCAGACCGCATTAGTCTCACTGGCCCCATTAAAGTGTGTGTGTGTGTGTGTGCGTGCGAGCGTGTGTGCATGTGTGTGTGTGAGAGAGCGGGGGGGGCAAAGTAGAGGAGGGTGGGCTTTGCGGTGGGGAAGGTGTGTGTGTGGGTGTGTTTTGAGACTTATATGCTGACCGAACACAAAGGCACAATTCTAGACTAGGGTGATAAACTCAGCAAAAAAAAGAAACGTCCTCTCACTGTCAACTGCATTTATTTTCAGCAAACTTAACATGTTTAAAGATTTGTATGAACATAACAAGATTCAACAACTAAGACATAAACTGAACAAGTTCACAGACATGTGACTAACATAAATTGAATAATGTGTCCCTGAACAAAGGGGGGGTCAAAATCAAAAGTAACAGTCAGTATCTGGTGTGGCCACCAGCTGCATTAAGTACTGTAGTGCATGTCCTCCTCATGGACTGCACCAGATTTGCCAGTTCTTGCCTTGAGATGTTACCCCACTCTTCCACCAAGGCACCTGCAAGTTCCCAAACATTTCTGGGGGAAATAGCCCTAGCCCTCACCCTCCGATCCAACAGGTCCCAGACATGCTCAATGGGATTGAGATCCGGGCTCTTTGCTGGCTATGGCAGAACACTGACGTTCCTGTCTTGTAGGAAATCACACACAGAACGAGCAGTATGGCTGGTGGCATTGTCATGCCTGAGGGTCATGTCAGGATGAGCCTGCAGGAAGGGTACCACATGAGGGAGGACGATGTCTTCCCTGTAACGCACAGCGTTGAGATTGCCTGCAATGACAACAAGCTCGGTCCGATGTTGCTGTGACACACTGCCCCAGACCATGACGGGTCCTCCACCTCCAAATCGATCCTGCTCCAGAGTACAGGCCTCGGTGTAACACTCATTCCTTCGACCACCTGGTGAGACAAAACCGCGACTCGTCAGTGAAGAGCACTTTTTGCCAGTCCTGTCTGGTCCAGCGGCCGGTGGGTTTGTGCCCATAGGCGACGTTGTTGCGGTGATGTCTGGTGAGGACCTGCCTTACAACAGGCCTACAAGCCTTCAGACCAGCCTCTCTCAACCTATTGCGGACAGTCTGAGTACTGATGGAGGGATTGTGCGTTCCTGGTGTAACTCGGGCAGTTGTTGTAGTTGCCATCCTGTACCTGTTCCGCAGGTGTGATGGTTGGATGTACCGATCCTGTGCAGGTGTTGTTACACGTGGTCTGCCACTGCGAGGACGATCAGTTGTTTGTCCTGTCTCCTGTAGCGCTGTCTTATGAATCTCACATTACGGACATTGCAATTTATTGCCCTGGCCACATCTGCAGTCCTCATGCCTCCTTGCAGCATGCCTAAGGCACGTTCACGCAGATGAGCAGGGACCCTGGGCACCTTTCTTTTGGTGTTTTTCAGAGTCAGTAGAAAAGCCTCTTTAGTGTCCTATGTTTTCATAACTGTGATCTTAATTGCCTACCGTCTGTAAGCTGTTAGTGTCTTAATGACCGTTCCACAGGTGCATGTTCATTAATTGTTTATGGAACAAGCATGGGAAACAATGTTTAAACCCTTTACAATGAAGATTTGTGAAGTTATTTGGATATTTACTCATTATCTTTGAAAGACAGGGTCCTGAAAAGGGCTGTTTTTTTGCTGAGTTTATATTGTTTATACTGTATACCAGGGTATTTTGAAATACCGATGGTATGATTTCTCAGGGGCTGTGAGGGTGTGTGCTACACCACTGCTTATAACTACAGTATAAGTTAAGTATAACTTTACCTAATCTAAAATAAATTATATCCAGCTCAGGGCTCCAGCATTGCATTTGGTTTGCTAACTTGCTAGCTGTCAAGATCAAGCTTCTTGATTACAGCAGAGACATCTTTAGCTAACATTCCACTCCTTGACACTCCTTGGCATTGCCAAAGAGATGCCATCTTCAAATATGAACATTCTATAATGAATGAGCTTGAGGAAAACAGAGGAGTTGATCCTGATTTGATAACGCTCACAGCTATCCTCCAATCACAACGATTATCCAAATATTGGCACTCCATCACTTTTTTTCTCCACAGAACAAGTTGGTATCCGGTTGCTAAGCAGACGAAACCAGTCTGTCAAAAATTGCTCGCTCAAAACTAAATTCTAAAACTAAATACATACTGCAATTCCAACCACAAATTTGCTTTGATTTCAAGCCTCAAAATACAACAGTTATGAAAACATAGGACACTAAAGAGGCTTTTCTACTGACTCTGAAAAACACCAAAAGAAAGGTGCCCAGGGTCCCTGCTCATCTGCGTGAACGTGCCTTAGGCATGCTGCAAGGAGGCATGAGGACTGCAGATGTGGCCAGGGCAATAAATTGCAATGTCCGTAATGTGAGATTCATAAGACAGCGCTACAGGGAGACAGGACAAACAACTGATCGTCCTCGCAGTGGAAGCCAGCCCAAGACAACAACGTGGTCATTGTTGAGCTAGCGTTGCATACTAGGTGGGCTGTTTTGGGAAGCTGGCTGTATCTGGTTGTTCTGTAAGCGTAGAGGTTCCCAGGAGTAGGGCCGCTGTTGGAATAAGGAGAAACAGGACTCAATAATGAATGCTTTCTGTTTTTCCCACTCTCTCGTTCTCTCTTCTCTCCTCGGCTATAGCGAAGAGGCTCCAGCTGGTTGGATATGATACCGCAACGGGCAACAACAACTGGCTACTAGTCTGTTTTCACCTAAATATGTTCAACTATCAAAGCTAGTTTATCCATTTCCAACCACATTTAGAAGGATAGCTACTGACTGAAATGTAACTAGCTAGCAGCTGGCTCACACTGGTCAGACAGAGCCAACTATGTAGTTGACATTTGGCTAATCGTGGACGCCAAATGACGCTGCTAGCTAGCTAGACTTGTGAGCCAACGTGTTAGACATGATAACATCATGGGCAACAATAACTGGTGGCTAGTTCGTCTTCATACAAATGTGTTAAACTCATAGTTAGTTTATCCACTGACCACTGCATTTAGGAGGCTGGCTAACCAATCAACCAACATAACTCATGAATTTGAATGACTTTGCCTCTGGCTATCCTAAGAAAATACATTTTGCATACAGGTCACGAAATCTGCTGGTCCAGTGTTGAGACATGTGATTGGTTAGATATATCCAATGTTTGGGTGTATGATTGGTTAGAGAAGGAAGTATTTTTGATTTTTAAGACGTGTGATTGTTACGTGCGTTACGTGTGTGGTTAGATAAGGCAGTCTGTCCAGTTTGGGACCAGGGTTTGGGACCAAAAACATTTTCCAATCATTTCTTTCTGAACAGAACCATCAAATGACTTCACCAATCAGTGCAGATAGAGCAGCTTGCTATGAAGCGGGCAAGCTATGGTTCACATAACCTTCGGTTATGACGGTTGCTTAGTTATATAAGGCTGGTCTATCTCATGTAGTCAGACACCAGGACTGGCTGGTGAGCTTAAAAAGAGACCAGTAAAACACAACATTCCACAGAGATAGCATCTCTACAGCAAATCAGGATGCAGGAGCCCGTGACAGTCATGACAAGACCATTAACATGTAATGTAGTCAAAACCAGGGTCTCTATTCCCACACAAACACACGATTACACACATGCAAGTGGACACAAACGCACCACCCACACACACACACACAAATCACATTCCACTCCATCCCCCCACCACCACCTCCCATCCACCATCTGGCTGTTTTGAGGCTTGAATGTCTCTGGGGTAAGGTGAGCTCTGAGAGGGAAAATGTGTGTCTGTGTGTGTGTATGTGCGTGTGTGTGCGAGTGCATGCATGTGTGTGTGTACGTCTCCTGTGGGGTGTCAGAGCCATGGGAGACTGGCTCCACTGAGCCATAACAACCCTAATGGCCCTCTGGGGTCTGTCATGATCTCAGTCATCATGATCGCAGTCATCATGACCTCAGTCATGTTTTCAGTTATGGTCTCAGTCATCATGATCTCAGTCATCAAGATCTCCGTCATGTTTTCAGTTATTGTCTCAGTCATCATGATCTCCGTCATGTTTTCAGTTATTGTCTCAGTCATCATGATCTCCGTCATCATGGTCTCAGTCATCATGGTCTCAGTCATGGTTTCAGTCATCATGGTCTCTGTCATCATGGTCTCAGTCATGGTCTCAGTCATGGTTTCAGTCATCATGGTCTCTGTCATGGTCTCAGTCATCATAGTCTCAGTCATCATGGTCTCAGTCATGGTCTCAATCATCATGGTCTCAGTCATGGTCTCAATCATCATGGTCTCAGTCATCATGGGCTCAGTCAATGTCTCAGTCATCATGGTCTCTGTCATCATGGGTTCAGTCATCATGGTCTCAGTCATGGTTTCAGTCATCATGGTCTCAGTCATTGTCTCAGTCATCATGGTCAGTCATGTTCTCAGTCATCATGGTCTCAGTCATGGTCTAAGTCATGGTCTCAGTTAATATGGTCTCAGAAATCATGGTCTCAGTCCTCATGGTCTCAGTCATGGTCTCCGTTATCATGGGTTCAGTCATCATGGTTTCAGTCACCATGGTTTCAGTAATCATGGTCTCAGTCATGGTCTCAGTCGTCATGGTATCATTCATCATGGTCTCAATCATCCTGGTCTCCGTTATCATGGGTTCAGTCATCATGGTTTCAGTCACCATGGTTTCAGTAATCATGGTCTCAGTCATGGTCTCAGTCATCATGGTATCATTCATCATGGTCTCAGTCATCATGGTCTCAGTTACCATGGGTTCAGTCAATATGGTCTCAGTCATCATGGGTTCAGTCATCATGGGTTCAGTCATGGTCTCACTCATCATGGTTTCAGTCATCATGGTCTCAGTCATTGTCTCAGTCATCATGGTGTCAGTCATCATGGTCTCAGTCATTGTCTCACTCATCATGGTTTCAGTCATCATGGTCTCAGTCATGGTCTCAGTCATATCATGGTCTCAGTCTCAGTCATCATGGGTCATGGTCTCAGTCATCATGGTATCAGTCATCATGGTCTCTGTCATGGTCTCAGTTGTGGTCTCAGTCATCATGGTCTCAGTCATCATGTTCTCAGTCATGGTCTCAGTCACCATGGTCTCAGTCATCATGGTCTCTGTCATGTTCTCAGTCATCATAGTCTCAGTCTCCATGGTCTCAGTCATTGTCTCAGTCATATCATGGTCTCAGTCATCATGGTCTCTGTCATGGTCTCAGTCATCATGGTATCAGTCATCATGGTCTCTGTCATGGTCTCAGTTGTGGTCTCAGTCATCATGGTCTCAGTCATCATGTTCTCAGTCATCATGGTCTCTGTCATCATGGTCTCAGTCATGGTCTCAGTCATCATGGTCTCAGTCATGGTTTCAGTCATCATGGTCTCTGTCATGGTCTCAGTCATCATAGTCTCAGTCATCATGGTCTCAGTCATGGTCTCAATCATCATGGTCTCAGTCATGGTCTCAATCATCATGGTCTCAGTCATCATGGGCTCAGTCAATGTCTCAGTCATCATGGTCTCTGTCATCATGGGTTCAGTCATCATGGTCTCAGTCATGGTTTCAGTCATCATGGTCTCAGTCATGGTCTCAGTCATCATGGTCAGTCATGTTCTCAGTCATCATGGTCTCAGTCATGGTCTAAGTCATGGTCTCAGTTAATATGGTCTCAGAAATCATGGTCTCAGTCCTCATGGTCTCAGTCATGGTCTCCGTTATCATGGGTTCAGTCATCATGGTTTCAGTCACCATGGTTTCAGTAATCATGGTCTCAGAAATCATGGTCTCAGTCCTCATGGTATCATTCATCATGGTCTCATCATCAGTCACCATGGTCAGTCATGGTCTCCGTTATCATGGGTTCAGTCATCATGGTTTCAGTCACCATGGTTTCAGTAATCATGGTCTCAGTCATGGTCTCAGTCATCATGGTATCATTCATCATGGTCTCAGTCATCATGGTCTCAGTTACCATGGGTTCAGTCAATATGGTCTCAGTCATCATGGGTTCAGTCATCATGGGTTCAGTCATGGTCTCACTCATCATGGTTTCAGTCATCATGGTCTCAGTCATTGTCTCAGTCATCATGGTGTCAGTCATCATGGTCTCAGTCATGGTCTCACTCATCATGGTTTCAGTCATCATGGTCTCAGTCATGGTCTCAGTCATATCATGGTCTCAGTCATCATGGTCTCTGTCATGGTCTCAGTCATCATGGTATCAGTCATCATGGTCTCTGTCATGGTCTCAGTTGTGGTCTCAGTCATCATGGTCTCAGTCATCATGTTCTCAGTCATGGTCTCAGTCACCATGGTCTCAGTCATCATGGTCTCTGTCATGGTCTCAGTCATCATGGTCTGTCATGTTCTCAGTCATCATAGTCTCAGTCTCCATGGTCTCAGTCATTGTCTCAGTCATATCATGGTCTCAGTCATCATGGTCTCTGTCATGGTCTCAGTCATCATGGTATCAGTCATCATGGTCTCTGTCATGGTCTCAGTTGTGGTCTCAGTCATCATGGTCTCAGTCATCATGTTCTCAGTCATCATGGTCTCTGTCATGGTCTCAGTTGTGGTCTCAGTTGTGGTCTCAGTCATCATGGTCTCAGGCATCATGGTCTCTGTCATGGTCTCAGTTGTAGTCTCAGTTGTGGTCTCAGTCATCATGGTCTCAGTCATCACGGTCTCAGTCATGGTCCCAGTCATCATGTTCTCAGTCATCATAGTCTCAATCATCATGGTCTCAATCATCATGGTGTTAGTCATCATGGTCTCAGTCATGGTCTCATTCATCATGGTTTCAGTCATCATGGTCTCAGTCATGGTCTCATTCACCCTGGTTTCAGTCATCATGGTCTCAGTCATGGTTTCAGTCACCATGGTCTCAGTCATGGTCTCATTCATCATGGTTTCAGTCATCATGGTCTCAGTCATGGTCTCAGTCCCCATGGTCTCAGTCATGGTCTCATTCATCATGGTTTCAGTCTTCATGGGGACAGTCATGGTCTCAGTCATCATGGTCTCAGTCATGGTCTCATTCATCATGGTTTCAGTCAACATGGTCTCTGTCATGGTCTCAGTTGTGGTCTCAGTCATGGGTTCAGTCAATATGGTCTCAGTCATCATGGGTTCAGTCATCATGGGTTCAGTAATCATGGTCTCAGTTATCATGGTCTCAGTCATGGTCTCAGTCATGGTCTCAGTCATCATGGTCTCAGTCATGGTGTCAGTCATCATGGTCTCAGTCATGGTCTCGGTCATCATGGTTTCAGTCATCATGGTCTCAGTCATGGTCTCAGTCACCATGGTCTCAGTCATCATGGTCTGTCATGTTCTCAGTCATCATAGTCTCAGTCTCCATGGTCTCAGTCATTGTCTCAGTCATCATAGTCTCAGTCTCCATGGTCTCAGTCATTGTCTCAGTCATCATGGTGTCAATCATCATGGTCTCAGTCATGGTCTCACTCATCATGGTTTCAGTCATCATGGTCTCAGTCATTGTCTCAGTCATCATGGTGTCA